>NW_024962273.1:12810954-12969644 GCF_019238085.1 Lagopus leucura | reverse complement strand
GAGAAAGATACATCTTTAACTGATTCAAGCCTGTTCTTAACTCTAGATCCAGCAAAACTTGCACAGGGATCAATGAGGCTTCCAAGACTAAGCATGTGTTTAAATGCTGTGCTGAACTGTGACATTCATGCATGAGATTAAAAAGTGGTATCTGTAATGCCTTTTAGCTGTTAACATCTCAACAGAAAAATCTGTAATAGAGTTATTTATACATGTGCATGCACATAAAATGCAACAGATGCTTAAAGAGGATGTTGCTCAGTGAAATAAGATCAGTATAGTGCATTAGGTATAAAGGAAAAACCCAACAAGATTAGAATGTTTGCAAATAATATTGTGGGTTGGAAATACATATTTTCTTTAAAGAATTTTGAAGTTTCTCTTACATGCCTCTCTCCATACGCAAATGCTTCCCAAACCCAGTTTGCAACCTGCTTGTTTGTCACCACTAAGAGCTGCTTGGCAGGCACACGAATGCAGGGGACCTCTGCAATACAGTCTAGTAAGTCTAATAGACAAGCAGACATAAATACATCCATAAAAATATATGTAAGTATACATGTGGATATGAAATCTGGTTACACATTGCACCAAGTTTCGATAGGTACTATTTTTTACACTGATGTTTAGACACGTGATAGAGCAGCAGCTGGGCTGAGTATAAAAAGATGTGAGTAGAAGAGTTGCAAGGTAGCTGGAAGGTAATAGATATTTTTCTGGTTTCAATTTTATGATAACTAAATATTATTGTCTTGCTTGTGTTATCTCAGTAACAAATAAGCAATACTGCTGTTTTGTATGCTATTGTTCTCATAAACCTTGGCTGCATGATGCCATAACTGCAGCTCATTATTAGTGCGGACTAACGAAGAGAGATTTTAACAGCATTTACAAAGTTCTGATGGGGCTGAACTCAGCTGTTCCCAAGGTGTGCTGCCCTTGAGTATCCAACTATTTTGACCAGCTTGAGGTGAAAGAATGAATAGAAGTAAGGAGCATAACAAGGAGAATAAATGTCCATGAGATAAAAATATATGTAATCAGGTTTTGCTGAGACAGGTGGGGAGCTCAATAAAGGCTTTGTTATCTGAACTGCAGATGGTGTATGGGAGACGGGGGGATAGAGGGAGGATGAGAGTGACCTTTGGAAAAACTTTGATGAATGCAGCAGCTCAGTAGCAGCTCCCTTTCACCAGATTGCTTCAGGAACATTTTCCTACCCTGCCTTTTCTTTTCTTTGAAGTGAGGCACTGTCAGGATCGCTTGTACTTTTTTGTTTTCAGCTGTCACCTCGTCCCACTGCAGTCAGAATTGAATTTATCAGCCCTGTCATGGAGGTGCAGCAACCAAAATAACTGCAAATAGGAGAGATTTTTGAGTGTGAGGCAAAGAGCTACTGGCTGGCCATAGTCTCCTACGAAACAGCATTCAGCTACACCCAGAAGGAACTATAAAACTACAGAGCAGGATGTGCTCAACCTCCCTTTTCCCAGGAAAATGCATCTTCCTTGTCTGGTTTGGTTTGTGGCAGATAGGGGAGTGGAAGGCTGTTGTCAAAGGAAGAAACCTGAAGGTGGGTGGACTAGATATGTAGCGACCATGGTTTGCTAGTGCTATATGTAGCCTTCCTCCAGCCCTGTGTCCAGCCCTGTGACACGACCTAGCATCACAGTGCCGGAGATTGCCTGCAGCAATGGCTGCATTGCCAGCACGAACTACTGGGCTGGGTGACCCTGGGCTGCAGCTCAGGAAGTGCTCAAAGCAGTCTCTTCTACTGCATGGGCAGGTGAGATCCTGGTTATTGGCCAGAACATGGGTGATGGGGTGAGCAGCAGAATGATCTCCTATCCCAGAAATAGTGAATAAAAAACACCCTGATTCTCCATGAGGAAGATATTTTCTTCAGCTTAAAGAAAACATTTAAATGTAGAAGCTAAACCCACTCTTCAGTCTTTCATGAATGGCTGAAGAGGCCTTCCCCACCTTGAACATCCCCACTAGTATGATTGATTTCTTTTTTAGCATTTTGGGAGCCTGGAATCTTAGTGAAAACCTCACAGCTACTCTTTCTCGTTTGAAAATCCTACAGGGCCAAATAGCAGTCTTGACTTCTCTCAGCAGGAAGGTAAAATGCAGTGAGAATACAAGCACACCTCTTGTCCTCCTGATCTGTTCCAGCTTCATTATCAGTATTTTATAATGCTCTTACTTACTGGCAGAAGATTTGAGAAAGTGTTTATGAAAGCCTTTTTTTTTTTTTTTTTTTTTTTTTTTTTTTAAATAAAAAAGATAATTTTTTTTTTTTAATTGGAGGTGGGGGGGCGGAGGCAGCAGCAGGAGGCAAAACCATCTCCACAATATATTTATGTGTGACTCAGCTAAGGAGCATTTCTAGCTTTATGGCTCTTGGGAGAGGAGCTGGCAGCTGCAACTGACCTGGGGATGGTGGCCTCTTGCAGGGACCCACTGACCACCTCTCCACGTTGCTTTTACCATGAACTGTCCTGATACAGAGGCTCTGATTGCTCTTAGGGGATTCTTCTGATGAGCACTTGATCAAATCCAGCTTAACAGTCATTGGCCAAAAATTATATCTGCTGCCCTCCCCTCAGATAGGTGCAGAATCAGGAGAAACATCACTGATGTCAACAGGCACCCAGAGATAATGGAGCAAGGATCTGGCTGCCAGCCTTCTTTCTCAGAAACAGCAGTGCTCAAGCAGGTCAGTGACAAGGAGACTGCCTTCCTCCTATTTCTTCATCATTTCTCCTTTAGTCCCTTGCAGCTGAGGCTCAGAAGGTGCTTTACAATACAGTAAGTAGGTGTGAGGTGATGCAGACACAGCTGAGCCGTTCCTTCAGGCCTTTGCCACACTAGTTTTTTAATCCTTGAGATTTTTGGGAATGCAGCTCTCCTTTGTTCATGGCTAGGAATGAGTACAGCACTGGGTACAGGAATGCCTATCTCTCCCTCAAGTACTTTAACAATGAACTTGCATGCATGTGAAACAAGAAGAAAAAGTTTTCCAGAACTCATTTGACGAAAGAAAATGTGTAGAAATGTATAGATGTGATACTTAGGGATGTGGTTTGGTGGGCAATATTGATGGTAGGTCGATGACTAGACTGATTATCTTATGTCTTTTCCAACCTTAATGATTTTATCATTCTGAAGCAGGGCTCTTGAGTTGTATTGCACAGAATATGAACCCATTGCACATTCTCTATTTTCCCCTTGGAATAAGCACAACTCTGAGCTGCATACTGTGCAGTGTCCCATTATGAACCATGTGAAACCAGCAAAACAAAACCATCATACAGGCTTTTTTTTCTTCCCTTTTTATACCTTTCTGAATCTTGTTAGCCATGAAATGCCTCACATTTGCTGCATACTGTGGCAATAAATAGAAAATGAATTGAAAGAGGATGTGGATTATTAAACTACACTCCTTAATAGATTTGATTGCATCTAATGTCTAAATCATGAGGCATTGCTGAGACATGAGCAGTACTTCTTGTTACAGCAGAGGCCTTTAAAGTGAAGGCCTGATGAAGGAAAAGTCCCTCTATGGGATTATATATTCAATGTGCATAATGCCCTCTTATGGTAGGACACACATTTCTTATCCCTCTGTGGAAATGTGATTACTATCCTGGACTGAACTGTAGTGGTCTTCATAATTTGGACATCACTTTCTCCTGCTGCTTTTTTCTTTTTTTTTCCTGTTTTCAAATTGGATACATTTGTTACAAATCTCTTTACTTGCTGTCAGAATCCTCACAACAGAAGAGTTGCTAATTGGCAATAGAAACGATCTGAAAAACTAAAGTGGTCATTGAGGAAGTCAGAAAATGTTTATCTTATGGTTTTATACACAAATGGTATACTAAATGGCTAGAAATCTTGAATGTATTTAAATTTTATTGAAACATGTTTTAATACAATATGCAAATTGATAGAAATTATTATGTAGGTCACCCCAAAAGTAATGCCTCCTAATTATCTCCATGGAAACGTCCTTCCTACCTTTTGGCAACATGGTTTTGTCACGGAGAGCCTTCTCTGGCCAGCACGCTCCTGCTATGGTGATGGCCTTACTCTCCACTTGCGGTCCTTGTGTGACCACGGAGACTGTCTGAGGACTACCTTCAGCATGTGATGAGGATGTCCAGTAGTCCAACAACACAACCCCATTGCTCTTCTTCGGTGTGTCACATGGTGACTATTTCCAGCGTGCTTCATTTGTATGAATCCTACCTGCAGCCCTTCTGAGATGCGTGCTGTACTTCCATCAAATTGTTATTCCTCAACAATTTGGGTGGTGCTTGCCTCGGCATGAAGAGAGACATTCACATTTCATCTGGGCAGAAAATCTATATTCAGTATTATTCTTGTGTTAATAATACACAGAGCTAAATCAAAGGTGAATTGATTTCCTGAAGCTGAACATACTTTTGGTGTTAGCACAGATACAGCCACAGTCAAAGAGCAGGCCTTTCAATTTAGTTCTACTGCTGTCGATGTAAATAAAATTGCTCATGAAGCAAATTGCAGCCAGTTATTGTCTGCACTCAGAACCATTATGTTCTTTGGAAATGATCATTTATGTTAGACAGCGGATTATGTTCCCATGAACGTGTGTAAGGCAAACTCGAAGCATAATTTACCTTGAAGGTCATCTGAATATTACAGCTGGCACTTACAGGTCATCATTATGCAGCTGAAAGGATTCCAGGGAAAGGACTGGTATTTGTGAAATGGTACATAACCAGAGATTTTTGATTGAACCAAGATAAGAACCAAGAGAAAAAGCCACATAGTGTGTTAGTCTATATGACTGTAGAGGACTGTAGTTTCAACATAACTGTGTTGTGTGGGCAGCACAAAGGCCATGGGAAGCATTCCTCTGAGGATATGGGGAGCAGAGGGAGGGATCTTGTCTGTTGTGCCTTGTATCAAGGGATGTATTTAACTCCTGTTTAAAAGATGAGGATTTGGTAGAAAGAGCAGGAATCATAAAAGCAGTCAAATAATCCAGCACAGGGAAATAGCTTTGCTGGTGGAACTGAGGACTCATCTGAATATTTCTTTGCATTTTTGTGTGAGTGGTTACTCTTGCCTTAAGAAAATGATGCTACCCATCCTGAGGCATGGCCTGCTCTTCTGCCTGCCAAGGAGAACAAATTAGAGACAACTGCCATAACAGTCCCAGTGGTTATGCTGCATAAAATGTTACCATTCTGCTCAGGTGCTGCCTTTATACTGGAGCCTGTGCTAAAGTCCAGTCACAAAAGTACTCTCTGGACTTAAATATGACAGCCCAGGCTCCAGCAGGTTCAAGTATGACTTTTAGTGTTTAAAAGAGATCATGGTGGCATTCTGTTCAGAAGAAATTGTTCATTTAAAAGTGCTTTGTTACTTCAGAGAGAAAGAAACTCCCCATGCCCTGACTCTGTCAGCACTGGATAATTATAAACTCATTTTTTCCAACTATTTCAGTGTTCTATAGACAACTGCTTTGTACCTGCTGCACTCATTTACAGACAGCAGAGAGAATCTTGAGGGCTCTAAGCTGGTGACTGCTAATCCTGACATTGACACCTTCAGAAAAAGGGAAATGATGGACCTGGCTGTCCATAGCAGTCACCTGGATGTTATGTTCCAGTGTCTTTTCCAGACTAATTGGATAAGATACTGTTATCATTTCTAGGGCAGGTCTTATGCTTGATGGAAATAGCAAAGCCACGACACAGGTGTATTGGGGGTCCCATGCTAATGGTTCATAGGAGGGAAAAGGGGCTATCAGTACAGCTTTGGTGTGTAAAACTGGCTCCTTTTCATTGCAAGCTTACAGCAGGAGGTAGAATGGGAACTTTAAAACACTGCTGGATACAGAAATAAAAAGAAAACTGAGTAGATTAAAAGTGAAATTCTTTTTTAATGGTGTTGTCTCTAATGAAGTATTCCTGTCCCACCCCTGAAAAAAGTTTCTTTTTTCTGCCTGTTAACAATCAATCTCATCCCATTGGCTTCAGCAGTATGCAACAATCTCAGGTCACTGGGGAAAGACTCCTTTTTTTTTTTTTTTTTATTTCCTCTTTAATTAAGCTCTGCTGTCTGCTGCTTTATTTCCAAGGCCCAGAGATGTATGGACATTGCTTCAAAGAAACCACTGGAGAGAAAAGTATTAAAGATAGCCCTCTCCACTCCTAATTTAAGTGGCCCAACACCACAGGTAAACTAGTGCACAGGCAACAACAGCAGCAATAAATGAGGAAATGATATGCAATTACTGGATTTGCAACTACTCTTCTGGGAACAGGGCATCTAAACACAACATTCTGCTGAAATGTACAAAACATTTTTGTTACACTTGCAGAGCAAGAGGGCATTTAGTGAAAAAGGGACTGGCAGCATGTATAGCACTGTAGGTTGTTCGCTCAGTATGTATGGCTCAGTCAAGCTAGTAAGAGACAAAAACAGATAAATGCCTTCTGTTCAGTTTTGTTACTGTCTGCATTATTATTCTTACTATATAGTCTGAGGAGATTTTAAACAATTGTTAACAAGTAAAGGTTGGACCATTCAAGCACTTATTCAGGCATTCACCTGATAATAATCTATATCACTGTAGATGTGATCTGGTCCCTAATCATTGCTTTCTTTGCTCACCATACGTGCCCAGCTCATTAGCTTGCTCTTGCTGTTTAAAAAAGGCTGGACCTCATTACTGCCTGTTCATGTTTGTCCATTCAATAGCAGTGAGAGGTTGCTCTATTTCAAATACTTCAGGACACCCTTGAGATGCTTCTACCTTCCATACTCTGTTGTATCATGTAGGTATTGTTTGGACATGCTTCTGTTGGCAATCCAACCCGTGCTTTTCACCCTGCATCTGGAAAATAATTAGGAGAAATGGTAGATGTGATAGCTCATCAAGACTTTGCAGCATTAGCTATTTCTACAACATGAGCTATTGCTCATGGGGTAGGAAAGGCTGAATGCCCACAAAGTTAAGCAAAGGTTAAATATACAATGCAATATTATACAATGAAATTATTCATTATACAATGAAATAAATTTTCTTCCTTCTGTGTCTTGAGTTATTTATTGTGTCAAACCATGGCGGTGCCTCGACACTCTCATGGTATGCATGTAACTAGGTAAGACAGAAGCTACTAGAGAGAATTTATCTTCTAAATAGATGAAAATAATCCCACAACTGGCTGATATCAGGACCTGGGATCGTGTCTGTTTCCTTCTTAGGTTCTCCTGTAATAATATATCTGGATCTGGATCTAGTATATTTATATTTTCCTGACAAGCACATTTGGTCTCTTCTGCCTAACTGCCCGTTTTCATTACATTAGGAAATCAGTGTCCCTGAGCCATTTATCCTTCTCCAAAGTTGTTTGAAGCTTGTCCTGTGAATTCTTATGTTACTGGGATGTTTAATAAGTCTTTCTGTTCAAAAAAATGTCTAGCGGCTTTAGATTAGATTATATATACCTGTTAGGAATAAAGCAGAAAGGAATTCTGAGAAAAAGACCAAAGGCATAACGCATAAATCAAGAAACGAAACAAAATGGAACCTGCTGCTGATGGAATTTCCATTGATTTATTTGAAAAGCCCTGGTATGAATAATAACTTAATCTGTCTCAAGACTCTTTCCCCACAGCACACTGATTTACAGCAGCAATCCATCTCTCTTCATAATTAGCAGACTCTGTCAGTATTTATTCTTCTCTGCCCACCTTCATTACCCTTAAAATTTAGACTTCTTCCCTGCTCTGAAGCCAGTGTTCATGCAGCCTGATGCACTGGGATTATTCAGCAGTTTGATTTGTGGATGTATTTTCTTATATTCCATTGCCTTTACACTGGCTGTTGGAGTCTGCTGCTTGCAGGAAGAAACTTTCTAGGAAGATGGATGAAATAAGCACAGCTTTGGTATTGGGTAGCAAAAGGAATAGGACTATAGAAGCTGAGGGTCAAAGCATGAGGCGACCAAGTCTCATTTGCCCCCTAAATGTTTGATGGGAGAAGAAGCAAAGGCAACCAAGCTGACCACATAAGTAGTCAATAGAGTAAGCCTATTGCTTACTCCACAGCTACAGCTGATTTTCTTCAACCCTAGATTAATTTCCAGTTGAAACTTTAGGGTACTCATGTTACCTACTCTATCACAGAAGTGGATGCCAAATTTGTTTGAAACAGAAAAGCTACAACAAAAATGTCTTCTTTAAATTAGGAAATATTTCTTAAATATCTGACTGTAAAATCAGAAGATGATTTTCTGAATCAGTGTGATTATATTAATGATATGACATTATACCACCAGATAATTTGATCCTAAGATTGACTAGGTAAAGGGAAATCAACTAGAAAGTAATCTAGCAACTGCTTCTTTGACAGATTGTCAAAGGGGAATATCGCTCACATCCTTGAGATAGGAGAGGTGATTCTTTCCCTCTACGCAATGCTTGTGAGGCCCCACCTAGAGTACTGTGTTCAGGCCTGGGATTCCCAACATAAGAAGGATGTGGAGCAGTGGGAGAGGGTCCAGAGGAGGGCTGTGAAGGTGATCAAAGGGCTGGAGCACCTCTCCTATGAAGAAAGGTTGGGGGAGTTGGGCTTGTTGTTTAGCTTAGAGAAGAGACCTTATTGCAGCCTTCCAGTATTTAAAGGAAGCTAATAGAAGGAGGGGAACTGACTTTTTACATGATCTGACAGTGATAGGATGAGGAAGAATGGCTTTCAACAAAAAGGGAGATTTAGATTAAATGTTAGGAAAAAAAATTTGCTCAGAGTGTGGTGAGGCACTGGGACAGGCTGCCCAGATAAGCTGTGGATGCCCCATCCCAGAAGGTACTCAGAGCCAGGTTGGATGGTGCCTTGGGTGCTCTGATCTGGTGGATGGCAACCCTGCCTGTGGCAGGGGGGTTGGAACTGTGTGATTTTTGTGAGATTCCAACCTATGCCATTCTGTGATGCTTTCCAGAATGCTAGGTGGGCCTGAAGTTTCATATCCAAGCTAATTATATGCATATTGCTTATTAATATGATAAATTAAAGAGATGGTGTTAAGCATTTAATTGACACATAATTTTGATGTGAAATTAATTAAATAACAATTGGCAGAAGTATTTATGACACCATTCTTGGCTATTAACTGAAATTTAATTAAGATTCTTATGGTAACATATGAATAGATCTCTGCATGGGTCTACTGCAAGTAAGAATACAACCTTGTATTTCAACCAGTTGACCATATTTTTTTATCCAGAGCTACATCTTTGTGTCTGTGGAATGTTACAGTGTCTTGTTTGACCACAGGTCAAACAGCAGATGGACAAACTTGACTACGGTTGCTCAAATCACACTGAGTAAAATATTTTGCCCATTTTTCTTTCCCCTTATAGGGTCTATTGTAAGGTGACAGGATGACCAAAGACATAACCTAAAGAATGCACACTAAATCCATTCAAAAGAGAAAACTAAACTGTGATCTCCTTACAAGCATTTTGTAAGTGAGAAAGACCAAAGTCAAGTACATCATTTATTGTAAATTCTTCTTTCTGCTTGAATGACTGTGTCCATTTTGTGGATATGGAGACAAAACGGAGGGGAGAAAATGAAGTGCTTGTCTCGCCCTGTGAGCACGAGGCTGACATGATGATGAAATTTCACTTTCTGTTCCCTGATTGTCCACCTTAATCACAGTCCCATACATCTCAGCTTCATTGAGAAGCTGATTGCTCATGAATGTCACCCAGCCCGAGTCTCCTATAGCACATCTCATCACATGTGCTTATTTAGATAAACAAATATTGCTGAGAGCAGCACAATGAAGGAAATCTAATTTGCACAGCTTTGTGACTCATAGCTGAGTCTGCTGGTATCTAGCGAAGGACATCAGGAAAAATTTCTTCTCAGAAAGAATGGTTAAGTATTGGAACAGGCTAGCCAGGGAGGTGGTGGAGTCACTGCGCCTGGAGGTACTCAAGAAGGGGGTAGATGTGGCACTAAGATGCATGATTAGTGGGCATTGTGGTAATGGGTTGATGGTTGAACTAGATGATCTTAGTGGTCTTTTCCAACCTTTATGATTCTACGTTGATCCGACAGCATTTTTGCCACTGAGGATACCTGTAGGCTCTTCTTTTTTAATGGATGCTTGTTTTTATGGAACTTGTAGGTAACCATTTGAGATCTCTATTCCTCTGGCAAATTTAGATGAAGTTAACCAGTGCTTTCAGAACTGATTGCTGTAGGGAATCCTCTACAGATGGATCTATGGGCCTTCAGACTGATAATGAGAGTCAGTAAACACTGTTTTCTTCAGCCAAAACAAGATATAATGACTCTTGCAGGCAGACAGAAGAGTATCAAAACAGCAAGTTACATAGAATCATAGAATGGATTGGTTTGGAAGAGACCTTAAAGATCATGAAGCTTTAACCCTCCTGATACGGGTAGGGCTGCCAAACAGTAGATCAGGCTGCCCAGGGCCCCTTCATAACCCTCAGAATGGGGCTTGTCTGCAGCACAGTTTGTAGAAAATTCCTTGTTGTCTGATTCTTGAGCCCAAGAATGATTTTCAGTATTGTTGCTCTTTGTCTTAGTGTCTGAGCGAGTTTAAAACCACATATCCTCTTTTATAACTCACTTGGATCCCTTACGTCATTAAGCTGCCATCCATTTCTCTTTAGTTGTATTTACCATGAGAATTGAACGGGATGAACCGCTTGCTGACTTTTGTTTGCAGTGTGAGACCTTTGCTACTTGGCACCTAGTCTTCATAAGAGAACTCACAGAAAGTTATTATGGAGTAGTTTATATCAATGCTCAAATGTCCTTCACAGTACCGCCTCTGAAAATCTCTTCATTTGATTTCCCTGTCAGGAGGCAATAACTGCCTCTACTGCTTTGTAGAAAAGCCAACAGAAAGAATAAATACTTCCTCTCTTTGGGTGTGTGAAGGGAATTTCTAAACGGCTGTAAAGCACACTTTGTCTTGTGGATTTGTTATTTTACGCAGCAGCAATTGTAGAAAAGGTGTGTGAAAAGAAAGGCCCCTCCTTGAAGATTGCTCTCCACAAACATGGTCCTTACAACAGCAGACAAAAAGGACTGGGATAGGACAGACATTTGCAGTGGCACGTGGACAAGTTGAAAGGAGTACTGGTAAATGCAGTGTGTGGAGGAACACAATATGACAACAGTACACTGAAGTACCCATAGTCACCCAGTGTTCAGAAAGTCTTAGTAATATCTGGGACTATATGGACAATGTATTTGCCTTACCTTTGAATTCCCTGGGTTTTTTACAAATTCACTATTTCTTCAGTAAGAAAGGAACAACATTAAGAAATATTTCTTACAGAACCCTTCACAGGGTGAGCCAGAGTCTGTGAAGGCAGACTGAAAGCATGGTGCAGATTTTAAGGTGTAGAATAAAATATGCTCCTTTTTAGTAGACACTGAGAGGATACTGCAGTCTGGACTCTTGGGAACATTCATTTTTGTGTTCCTTTGTGTCAGACACATCAGTAGGATGAAGAAAAAGAAAAGGAGAATCAGATGCAGAATTACAAATTCAGGCATCTCAGATGAGAGGGGCTTTCAGAAAGTCCAGACCTTCAACTGTGTGAGTGCATAACCTCTACCGATTACACTGTGATGACAGCGTGTTTCTTATAGCCAGTCCTGAAGACAGCCTGGCACAATGACAGCATTTTGAATGTGGTTGTGTGCTTCCCATCCAGTCATGGAGGGTGCTAAAAAGAGTTGCCTAAATTAACAACATCCTGAAACAAAGCCCCCTTGGCACCCATGCCTGCCCAAATACTTGTTCTGGATTACAGCTGTCCTTTTCGAACTTTCCAGGGGAAATACCAATATTTTAGAGTAGCGCAAATTTTTAAATTGGTGGAGAGGAAAGCAGAACACAAAATCGTACAATGGCTTAGGTTGGAAAGGTCCTTAAACGTCCATCTAGTTCCAACTCCCTGCCATGGGCTGGTTGCCACTCACCAGATCAAGCTGCCCAGGGCTCCATTCAGCCTGGCTTTGAGCACCTACAGGGATGGCGACCTAGCCCTGCCTGTCTCCCCTGCCAAAACTCCACAATACACAATTTTTTTCCTTTCTAAAAGTATTTTTAAGAATATGCTAGGAAAAAAAAAAAACACAAACATTTAAGAAAAAAGCTAATGTGAGTCTGAAAGATATTTCAGTGATTCAGTCCACCCAAATGTGCATTTTTTTCCATCATAATGCCCGTTGTCCTGCTATTTCTCTGCAGTGAGCGAGCCTCTCCTGAACTCACCATAGAAACTACTTGATTAATGCAAAGCCAAGATGAGCTCAACCGTCCCCACAGACAACACTCTTCCTCTGACAGTGACAGTATCCCTCCTTTTCCTCAGACACATCTTACAGATATGTCAGAGATATTTTACACTATGGGAAAAGAAAGGAAATTGATTCATTTCAGAGAACTACATGCAGGCTCATTTAGAGTTTAACAGTCAGTGCTGTATTAATGGCTATCATTTGCTTCTTGTGCTCATACCTGCTGACACTGGCTTACAGCACCCTCATGTTCATCAAAGCTGTTTGTCTACCCCAGCCTGCACCAAAATATATCACGGAGCCCACAGTGAAACTAAATGATTCTTTAACTGCTTCCTGATCCTGTACATTCAGGGATCTGTCACAAATGCACTGCTCTAAATCAAGAAATTCAGAAATTCATGTACTTAAGCACATTTTGCTAGAAACAGGCTTGCTTCCAGCTGAGAATAAGCTCACAGGAGCTTGAAGCATCCTACACAGTTTAGAGGGTTCTGTCATTTCTTAATTATTCAAAGCTCAAACTTTGCTGCTACATTGATGAGTATAGTTTTCCTAAATTACCAGCACAATCCCTTGCTTAGCCATGTCTTGGCAGCAAGTTATTTCTTAAACATTTTGAAATGAGAGATTTAGAAAATTGTGTGAGAGTTGATAAAGACTATGAACATTATGGAGATCAGACAGAGTTCTTCAAGGTATTACAAGTCAAGATAGCTGCAAATTATAAGAAAGCATTGAAGATGTTTCTAGCTTTCTTGCTCAATCCAAAGTAGCAAGGGTACTGAAAGACATGGAAGTTTGTGCTGAGAGCATGATAGAGCCTCAACTCTGGACATGAAAGGAATATTCTTCAGATCTGTAAAACACATATTTTGATAATTTCCATTTGTTTTCTTAACTCTGTCCGAAGTATTTTTAGCCAAGCTGATTTTCCTTCCCAACTGAAGATCACAAAATAGAATGAACAAAGAGAAAGGTAGTTTCTTGGAAAGACAAATAAAACAATTCCAACAAGGAATATCAGAGGAAAATGTAGAAAATGGCATCTTTTTCCATAGTAAATGATTCAGTAGAAAACCCTGAAGCTGCACACTGCTGCAAGATGGAAGAGTCCTTGGAAGAACTATTATCGCATGTTTTCTCCATTAGAAATCTGCTTTTAATTTGAAGAAAAGAGGCAGGATATGGAGCTAGATGGACTTTCGGTTTATCATCATGTGCAGCAATTTTCTGTGTCAGCAGATGGGGTTAATTAGAAGCAGAGTGAGAAAGGGGAGAAAAACATCAGTGCTCTACTTTATAGGCATTATGAGATAAAAAAAAAAAAAGAAAAACAACTGGATTGATGCATTTACTCTTTAAAATAACAGGCTAAGGAATGGATTTGAAATTAAGTTCTTACTTTAAGGAGAAAGTCAAACCATTGATTTGATCCATTTAGTAACTGAAATGAAATATCCACAATATAATTACATTAGAAAGAAATATTTTCATTATAAAGTTTTCTCACTTGCTCCTAACCCTGATGCACAACCATGTAGTCCTGAAATTGGTCTATAAATTCATTACAACCTTGGTTCATCACAAGCTTGCATCCCAGACATCAGAAGTATTTGAAAGGTGAGGCGGTCTCTTTTTTGCCGTATCTGTATCAAAAACTCAAAGCTGCTTTCAAAGGAGTAATCTGTATCCTTTGGCTTGTAGGGGTCACAGATGGGCATATGAATGTAGGAATATTACCATATTGCTTTTCAAGGCCATCACAAGAGGTGCCATGCAGAAATGAACTCACTAAGAAAGATCGTGTGAGCTATTGGTACAGATATTGCATCTGAGAAGAGCAAAATGGTTGCAGCGTGCAGAGGAAGATTGCAGTGCAATGGTCAAAATATTCAAGGAGACAGAGAGGCTGTAGGATATTTACAAGATGGACAGGGTTCTCTGTATACTCCTGTAAGGGATGACATGTGACAGCTCACGTGTGTCTCACCAGGTGGCAAATACAACCATAGAATAACTTTGCATTACCTTCAGCTGGGTCAGAAATTTAGGTGCTCTAGTTTTTCTTGTCTTTCCTATATGTACAGGAAGCTGCTTTGTGATACACAAATATTCCCTCAATATGCTGTGTATGCTCCAAATACTCATGCCAGAAATGTGAGATCTTGCTACAGGTTCTTACTATCCAAATGTTTCTACAATGACTTTTTAGTATTGATTTCAAACAGGAAAAGGTTTGGAAAGTGCTGAGTTACCATTTAATAGGAGAGTGGGTTGAGGTAAGTGAAAATAGTGGGAGAAGGAGGGGAAACTACCCATCATGTAAAACCTATTGTAGTATTTTACTTTGAGTTATTTTACTTATTTCATTTCATCATGAGAACTGTAAAGCTGTAAGATGGAAACTTGAGATCCCATTTTTCTCCCAGATAAATTCTGCGCTGCTACAGTGGCTGATCTAGCAGATAATTAAGTAGTTATGATAGCTTTGATAGTCTCCCCACCTCTTATTTCTTTTCAATGCTATGATCTCTAGCCCAAAGTATTGCAAAGATTCGAGCTTCTCTGTCTTTTAATCAAAGCATGGACAATGTATTTCTGCTTAAAACATTAAATATACCTAAGATATAAATCCCTTCTCAGTCTCAAATGCTACTTCAACTAATGTAGATACTTTCCCTCTCAACATTTCATGCCATGATTTCTAAATAATATCTAAGAAACAAAGTCATCAGAGAGATTTTATGCACATATCGGACAGTGAAGAAAGGAAAAATTAAGTCATTTTCTCTGCAGAGGCAGAGCTGGGCGTGCTGGAACCATTTGGATCTTTTGGCCTTATATTCCGATATATAAGCTTTGCTGCTTGAGAAACATTTGCTTCATTTGCAAAAGATGGAGTTTACATTATCCTCTTTGCAGGGGCCAGTGTAAGATTTGTTATTCCCCACAGGCAACCTCTGAGGGGTTGCACTGAGCCGAATTTCTGTCTCCATTTCAGTTTTTCAATTTCCTTCAGGGATGCGGCTCCTTATTTCCATCTGTGTGAGATGGAAACCTCCCCCAGGGTGGCAGGTGGATTTTTGCTCAGCAAGCAGGATTGCTACGAGGTGCCAAACACCAGGAACCATATATGCCATGAGGCTCCTGGCAGTCAGAGGGAAATGCGACAAACAATATGCTTTTGTTTTTAAAGGAAATATGTTGCTGTCTCTGCTGAGAAGCTGATTTTTTATTTTTTGTAAGCCATCAGCAACTGTGTTCAGTAACCATATGCTGAGCAGTCTGCACATCGTGTCACATCATGTCTCTCCTCCTCCAGCAGAAGTGATGGTAATAGCTTGAATAAGTCAATTTAAGGTGGAGTTCTTCTTTCTCCATGGAGTGAACTTTCCAATTTATTTTATTTTCAGCCAAAAGCAAATATTCTTTCAAAATTTTATCCAAATTATTATTTCCCTAGAGATGTTCAAGAAACATGTAGATGTAGTACTTAGGGATGTGGTTTACTGAGCATGGTGGTGATGGGTTGATGGTTGGACTGGATTATTTTAGATGTCTTTTCCAATCTTAATGGTTCTGTGATTGTATTAGGGGGGCTGTGCACACTTCTGCTCCCTGTGTGTAAAAACTATCCTTACCTGAAAGGAACCTGAGATGTCAGGATCCCTTCCCCTATACATTGATTTGCCATCCTCTAACTGCAGCCAAATGAATAAGGAACACATTTGCAGCATCCCCCTTAAATTAATGTGCATGAATATATTGGTTATGGGAGAAAGTCCTGCACTGAAGAACACTGTTTATGTAGAATGCAGTCATGCCTGTTAGCATTTAATGGTTGTGAAAGGAGTTTTATCCCTGTCAATCTACCTGCAACAGTAACAACACTGAGACTGGAAATAATGGAAGGCATCTAGTGTTTATGCCACACCAGATGCTCCTCTGGCTTTGTTGGCACAGGCTCTGCAGGTTTCCCAATAAATCCTACTCATCTGTAGATGAGAAGAGAGGATCTCTGAACTGGGGTTTTTCATTTTGGCTGGTAGAGACCTTGGGTAGTCACCTAATGGGCAGTGTGTTCATAAGTTGCTCAGCTTCACTTGAGCCATGTTTAATAGATGAGGACTTTGTTACTGAAACCCTACTGAAAGGAGACTCCACAGCTCTGTCTCCCAAAGCCTCACTGTCCTCACCACCAAGAAGAGCTTTTCCAAGGCTTGATTTTACTGCTTCAGCATTAATGTTGGTGTCTCTACTGTTACCTTGTGTGCCCTGGGACCTACCAACCCCATCTCACCTGTCTCTCCAGAAAGGTCTGCATCACATTTGTAGCCGTGCAGAATTATGTTCCTTGCCCTGAAAGAACTGAAATCTTTAAAACATCTTTGTCTGTACAACTGAACTGGACTCAGTAATCAAGCTTGTCCCGATCTAGGCCCAAACTCTTGTGTTTATGCAACATTTATTTATTTGTCTTGCCCCTTGCTTCTCATTTGACTGAGAAAACACTCTTTGCTGAGTTTTTCCTTACAGCTCATGTTTCCCAGACCACTAACTGTTCTTCTGTTCTTACTTGTCCTTTCTTCTCTCAGTTTTTTTTCCTTTTCAATATGTTGTTCCTGACTGGCTGTGAGGCACTACTTTTAGCTTGTTCACTCTAGAAAGGAAGGATTATCAATTATTTTTGTCTTTCTTGTGACCTTTCCCTTATATTTTTATCTCGGAATAAAGTTTACTTTCCCATATTACATTATAAGTTTTAGTTCTATGATCCATCCTAACCTGCAGATCCAGTTGCGACTGTTCTTACAAAAGGCAGAATTTTAAATTGACTTTGAATTATTTTTCCTCCTCTATTCCTCTTCTAATTTTGAGGCCATTTTGACAGTGATCCATTCCTCCAAAATGTGAGCAGCTCCTTCCAGCATGATATCATTCTGCAAATTTAATAAGGAGCAAACCTGTTCATTCATCCAGGCCATTAACATAGAATTGAATGTGACTGGACCAATATTTGACCCAAAAATCTACTTCTCCAAATACTTTTGCACCTCTCAACAGTTCCACCTAGATCTCAGTTACTTGCTATGCAATTACTAGGATTTACATTATTTAGGGGAAAGGTGCTTATTTGCCTGTGCACTAGCTATACAAATGGGAGTTCCAGAAGCAAATATGAAACATGTAAAATGTCAGTTACCTTATGAAGGCCTTGAAAGCTTAGGATGCCAAGCACAGTGCAGGTGATGTTGAGGGCTCAACACCAAAAAACCCCACTGTAGCAAAAAAAGCTAATTGAAATGAACACTACTTGGCTTTTCTAGTGAGAAGAAGGAAAGAAATCTCACTGAGAAGCAAGTTTTCCCAAGATTAAATTCCAGAGAAACTCTCTCAAAAATTTGTGCAAACCAACCCCAAAGTTAAGTCTGAAGCATGGCAAGGAAGACTGACTACTGCTAATTTATGAGACAGCTAGTACATTTTGCATGCCTCAGAGAGGCATCAACCATCTACACCACTCCCCAGATTTTGCTCTGAGGTGGCTTTGGTCTTAGCACTTTTCCCAGGTTCCCAGAATGGAAGAAGGTGGTGGGACTGGGCCGTGCTTATCATCATTTACGACTTACTGTCTTAACATCTGAAAAATAAAAGATAATCTTTTGTGTTTCTAGGGCATAAACAGCTGCCTCAAAAACACATAATGTTCCTCAATTTTTGAAAATTTTTTTTTTTTTTTTTTTTTTTTTTTTTTTCCCTACACTTGAAAAGCTGCGTTTTTCAAGAAAGATTGAGCATGAGTACTGATTTTCTTTTCTGGCCACAGCATTTAATCTCAAAGTAATGCCATCTAGCTTTGCAAACTAAACTGCAGGTCTCCTGTTTATTTTTTCCACTTCCTATCCAAAAACTTTAAAAGCAAAATCTCTTTATGCACTCATATCAAATAATAATCAGTAACAACAACATTTTTCTGTTTGTTTTGCCTAGTGGATTGTTCAGGAACTGCATTCCAGTCTCAACAAGGCTCCCTCTGCTGTTTGTTGCAGCAGTCACACGAATTGAATTGACCTTTGTTTACTTGTGTGGCACGATAACCTGTGTCTCTGTTGTATTTCACACAGTGGGAGATCAGCATGGACTTTTCCAAGGTCAATCTTGCTGCTGAAGACCAACGGTGCTCCTGCTGGGAGGTGTCATAAGGTTTCTAGTCAAGCCTGTAGCAATGCAAACTTGTTAACTGGTGAGGAAGCTCGATCAGTTTAAGAGTATTTGACCAGTGAAGACCCTCACTGCCTCAAATTCATTTACTTCTCTACAGGGGGTAATAAGGAGAAAGAGGCTGTGACAGGTGGATGTGAAAGAATCCGTGAATTTGTCAATCCTACTATCAAAAAGGCAACAGGGGTGTAAAATGTCTCCTGGAAGTACATTTCAGCAGACTTAACCTGCAGTCTCAGATCGCAGCTCACCAGTCTGCTGGAGAAATTGGGATCTGACCCAAATTAATCTTTCATGCAGAGGAAAAGTCCATGCGAAGGACCTGGGGATTACCTTTACGGTCTCTAGGGTGTATTGCTAGTGAACGTAATAGGAGGGTATATACTCTTGCTGTTCATTCGAGTTCAGTTTCAAAAGAGATAGAAAAATATTGAAGATACTGATACGCTGGGAAAAGGGAACGGGGTATGAGGGCCAATGGAAATGGGCACCATCCAGGGCTGTCACTGTGGAAAACGGGTGAGAGTGGGCCTTCTTGTAAGGTGCTGGTAGCCGTGGAACTGTCTGAAAGCAGCATTAAAGTGGCACTGTGCTGGAATTAACAATTTCTAGCTTGTGATGCACCTGTGATAATTAGCCTCACCAATCAGGTTCTTAATTAGTGCAGCTATTCTGATCATGGGCAAGTTTAGAAGTCTCTGCATTGTCTTCTACTGCACAGTAGACAAGCAGAGCACACTGATCCTGATTGGATTCATACTTATCAAAAGTGCTTATAAAATATTTTACATATGGGTACATGGAAGCAGAGGGCAATATGGAGTTTCCAAGATTTTCAGTGGAAAGATCATAGATGATCCATGAATTTGGCTCACATGGTCACAAAACATAGGAGGTCATAATGTCACCCTGACACTGATGGTGTTACAGTGTTAAACAGAGCATTTAAATATTTAAATCTCTTAAACTTCAAAAGAAAGCTTGTTAGAAGGTGATCTCTGTAACCCTAGGCTTTGCACTCCCATGTGACGTGATGTAGGAGGGTCCATGTTTTGAGAGAGACATTGGAAGTTTATTTAAGGTCTAGATCTGCCTCTTTGGTAAAGGGAAGAACTGAGTAATGCCCACTAGGCATAGTGTCCTGAATTTGAAATCAATCATGGACTAATTGACTTCAGTTGTTACGGCTTTCTCTCAGGCCTTATAGCCAATAGCAGCTCAGATGGTTGAATCTGCTTCTCAGGCAAATGCTTCTCTGGCTTTATACGAGCCTTTTTCTTAAATAAGGATCTCATGTGAGGCTTTATCCAATAAGCAGTTGAAATATTTCTTTATTTGATGATAGTGAAAATTGAAGGTGTCCAGTAAAGCAGCTGTAATTGTGTTTGGTGCTGTGATAATGAGTATAGTTAAGATTAAATTTGCTCTGCCTCTTTGTCCTCCACTCCAACTAATAAATGGTTAATTACCAGTTTCTAACACCCAGTGAAATTTGCTCGCTTGCACAAATCGCAGTGATCACCACATTGCCAGAAAGAAGTGTGATCCAGTAGTTTTACAGGATGAAAATATTTATTCTCTTACAGTAAAACATTAGGCAATATCCTGAACTGGATTTTCAAGCCATGCCCTTATTCTTCCTTGATAAAGGGAATGGGAACTGGCAGTGTTGTTCTCTTTTATTGGGTGCTATGAACACAAGTGCAGCCACAACCCAAAGCAACTCAACCCACCTGATCCAGGCTTACTGGCCTCGGATGAAGGACCATGACTCCATGAGTGATGGGGCTGAGATGTGTACTTTGTTCTGACTGCTGTTCCCTGTGTTACAGAAGTGGGGTATTTTTGGAAGTCAGTACAAAACCACAATTCATTTGTTATCATCTTTATTTAAAGTGCTTGGTGTATCTTGAGGGAATCTCAGCCTTGCAATTTTCACAGCTTGGACCAGAAGCTGTCAAGCAAGCTGGCTGCATATGGTTGTTGTCTAGAGTGTATATTTCTCTCCCCATTAATGTGAACATCACAGTTAGAGTTTCTTTGTTTCTTTATTTATTAAGGATGTTGAAATGAACTGGATTGGTACAACCAGGGACAGGATATCAGTATTATGCTCCTATTGCAAAAAAAATAACAGCATCTTGCTATGTAAATGATGGCTGTATTACAAAGAGGGAGCAGTACCTTTCCATCATGTTTTGCTGTATGCCACTCCAAAACTCCAGCTGCTTTAAAAATATGAGTAAAGAGTGTAATGATTAAAAAAACCCAACGACACAGAAGTATGAAGAAATATAGCAGAGCACAGAAAAAGTACAGCACAATTTCCATTTTGCAGCCTGTTCCTCTTCTCAGGCTTCACTCAAGGAAATAATATGCGGACAGGGGTTATTACCCAAGATCGCTACCTCAAATTTAACAACTCCTCGCTGCCAGACAAGGAAAGAGAAAGATTTGTTGGTGTCACCTGGGAAATCTGTGGCAAGTCAGGGTAGACTGATCTGCTGAACTCTGCCCTTTGTTGCACAAAAACTATTTGTGTGCAAAAAGATTTGCATCTTTTCTCTGTCCTAAGTCCTCATAAAACAATTATAATTATACCCTTTTCCTTGCAGCTGAAAGAGAAACCAGTCCAGAGCAACCTGCTTTCTCTTACAAATATTCCCCCTACTTCCAGAAATGCTGACAAACTGTATTCAGATTGAACAACTTTGGGAAAATTCATAATTAGGATGTGGTGTTGCCAAGCTGCATATCGGAGGCTGTGCTCAGTGTTTAACACAACAGACCACAATCTAACAAGCGTGGGGCTTGGGAGTTGCTAGTGGAAGTGAACACTGGGGTTACTTGCTTTCTCTCAGCCTTTTTTTCATTTCTTGCATCCCCTGAACCACCCATCTATACATCTCTTGTTCAGCAAAATATCTGATACAACAGAATTTCTGTAATTGGCCCATATATAGGAAGCAGAGAATGTTTCCCTTAGGGTAAAAATTTGATCTGTAATCTATTTTTGTAATTAAAATCCCTAAAGAGCTCTAATATATACACAAAATGTATTTTATTACAGCCTTCCGTTGCCTCCTTGCACTGCTGTGTTTCCATTCTGTCCCAGCACCTTTTGTGAAGTAGAATGCTTCCACAAACCTTTATCATTACCAAAATGATAAAGCTGATAAACAAAAAATGAGGTATCATTACAATCTTGATAGCAGAGTATGGGAGCTGTCTTAGGATTAATGGCTCCTGCAATTACATCTTGATTGAGTGCAGTGATTAGGCTGCAACCCCCTTCTTGAGTATCATGTTGTGGGCATTTATCTGATGACTACACAAGTACTCATGAACATGCTGTGACCCAGTCTCCTGACAAAGGATTAGAAAATGCAAATGGAGGAATGTCTGCTTACATTTTGTTTATAATGTTTGGAAAGTGTCTTGCATTAGACGTGCGGCCAATCAGTAGGGAGTGAAAAAATTATTCAACATCTGTGCTTCAACAGCACCTTACCTTAAAAGAAATCATAATCAATGCTGAGTCCTGAGCAAAAGTATTTTCTGTATTCCGAAGCTAGAAGCAGTTTTTGTCCTAAAGAAATGCTAGTCTAAGAAGACCAGACAGGTGGACCTATTGTGAAGGTTTTCTTTGTGCAGGAGAATTGAGGCCCAGGAGCCCCCACATTACTCACAAGATCAAAGAATCATAGCATCATTTCAGCTGGAAGGGATCCTTAAAGGCCATCTATCATAGAATTCTATGATAGAATCATAGAATCATAGAATCACCAAGGTTGGAAAAGAAAAAAAAAAATCTAGTTCGTTCTTCTTCTTCTTCCCAGCAGTGAACAGGGACACCTGCAGCTCAGTCAGGTGTTCAGTGCCCCATCTAACCTGACCTTGAATGCTTCCAAGGATGGGGCATTCTCCACCTCTCTGAGCTGTTCCAGTGTTTCACCACCCTTATTTTAAAAAGTTTTTCCTTACAACCAATCTAAATCTGCTTTCTTTTAGTCTGAAACCATTTCCTCTTGTCATATCAAAGATGCTAGGGCAGAGCTGAGGGCAGAATCCATTTCTTCTCATTTTAAAGGAGTGCTGAGAGGTGTTTGAATTCAGCAGGGTGAACTGATGTATGCATGCTGCCACCTACCAGTGCTAGATCCTGGCTCCATTTGCTCTCTCTGGGCTGGATCTGCCTTCTTTGACCTTGTTTCAGGTGTGTTATGATTTTCTCTCTCCCATATCTATAGAGCAGGTCAAGTCCTCCCAGTCCTAAGCATTATGAAGGCTGAGCTGCTTACTGCCCTTCTTTAGATACTACAGCAGGGTTCTATCAGACACCATAGGAGATCGTTTTAAAAGAACTCTTGGCTACCTGAACCTCTTGCCACTCTGGCCTGAGCCAGAGATAATTCAGTGCATAGGTATTTTTCTAGTCATTCTGATGCACTTTGGATTAGGCTGGAGGTTTTCAAGAAAACAGTATACGTGGCCATATACTGAGGGTCATGATCTAAAGTGGTCACCGGCATGGGTTGAACTGGATATCTGATTGGTTTTTCCAACCTTCTTGATTTTATGATATTTTTTCCATTTCTGTGCTCTTTCCTCCACTGTCATTGTTATTCTGAAGAAGCATCATGTTTTAGAAAATGGATAGTTCTTAGAGAAATAAAGAGCGAAAGAAACAAGTTATTAGCTTGGGGAGAGGGAGGAAAGATTTAAAGAGGTGAAGATGTTGACTAACAATTCAGTTCTTCCCTCTGGGCTGGTGTCATTGAGGTCCAGATGGCACCCGAGCATCTCAGATGCTGGAGCAAAGACCCTCTGCTCAGACTGTTCATCACGCTGCAGATTAGAGAGCAGCTGCACAGAGGAGGGTGTCTATAACCTTGTTGCTACAGCTGCTTCCTGCTGGAGCCTGCGATGTGCCCGCTGCTTGGGTAAAGGTTAACTCATGCTGGGGAGTTTTAATTATCTATTACCTACCCAGAGGGAACTAACTACCTTAAATAGACCAAGGCTAAAGGCTTAATTTCCTGGCTTTTCTCAGAGTGTTTTTGAGAGAGATTTGTACGTTAATCAAACTTGGGATGAAACAAGAGAAGTAGAATGTCAGTGATATGTTCACTGGGGAAGGAGACCCCAGGTTACACAGATCCACCAGCAATGCATCTAAATAAAGTCAGGGAGAGTATCACTGGCTACCACACTTCAATTATTATTGCGGTGATTGATAATGTGGTTGCTCAGCTAATGTGCAGACATGTGTGGTCCAGAGGTCAGTGGCACAGCTGCTGGGATGGAAAGCCATGCTGCTGCAATGTGATGGGCTGATGCCTCGTGGTCTGTTACACAGCTCTTGTAAATCAAGATTTATTTGGATTACTAGTGCTCAGTTTCTGTATGGTTCTGTGTGGAGCAGCTCTGCAGTTTTTATTCTGCTGTTTGTGCAATTTCAAGCTTTCCAAGAAAGGTTGCTAACTTTACGGCCATTTCTCTTTAGTAATACAGATAACTCTCACTGTTGAGGGGTTGAGCCATGGTTGAGCCTTTTCTTTAGCTTTAAATGAAATTTAAATTTCAGAAAAGAAATAGAATGGATTTATCTATATGCATCAGAAAAATAGTAACATAAAAGTCAGTTTGTATGTGACTGGTTTTACTCCAGAGAAACAAAACATGATTTAATGAGTGATTTGGAGAGGGAGGTGGTGCAGTGAGATTTCTTGTAGTTCACTCTCTGAGGTGCTGTGGGCAGGGCAGAAAGAGGTGGAGGAATTTGAGTTGAGTGCTGGATATTCTGTAATGATGAAGGAAACTATGCAGCATACTAAAATATTATCACTACTAAAGACACCTTTCAGCACTGATGATCTTCTGTTTTATTCCAATAGTTCAGCACTCACAATTACAGATTTAGCCAGTGACTGAGAAGCATGAAGCTGGTGTAATGAGCATAATATATAATGGAAGAGCAGGAAACAGGTATTCACTGTTGGGAAAATAAATGAACTCCATTCCCTTCTGTTCTCATAGCCACCGTTATCATATCCAAGTGCTGCACCTGTGCTTGGGCTGCAAGAATTGTTTTAGTACTAAAGAAGAGAGGAAAAGCAGAAGAAACACATGGATTTTGGTAAAAAATGCTAGATGCAGTGCAGAGTTTTTGCCAAAGCAGAATCTGTAATTAGCACCTTCTTAATAATCACATCGTGGTCAGTAACAGGGATATGAAATAAGATTTGTCCCTGAGTTTTGATTTGTCTTGGCACAATGTCTAGATGTGCCCCTTGCTGTTAACATTACATGGAAAAACCTTTTATCTTCCTTCTTAAATTTCCCCTCCAGATGTTTTGAGACCTAATATGTTTAAGGCAAGATCTTACGGTACTAAATTATTCAGGCTTAAATCACATAAAAGTAGAAGATTAGGCAGTTTTAAAGGCAAGTAGAAATCTAAATTCCATCTTTATTTATTGTCACATAGGGAACAAATTTGATACTGCTTTACTGCATTGTTCTATAAATATTGACTAAAGTATTGCTGTACAAGGAAGCATGTAAATTATTACTCAGTCCTCTGAAGACAGAAAGGGAGAATCTTTCATTCCTTTCACTGTATTGCCAGTATCTGAGAAGTCATCTGATCTGAGAAGAAGAGACATCTTACAAGTAATTTACTGTATTTTTGCCTTCTGTCCCATGGGCTATACTACAAGAATAAGTGTCGGCTACTATCCTCAATCTTCATTTCTCTTAGATTATTCCATCCTCTTTTCTAAGGTGCTCTTCAATGTAATCATTATACCAGTTTGTCTCTGCAGAAAGCCTGAATGGTGTCACTTACATTAAAGACCTTGGTTGCTTCTTTCATCTAGAGGTCTTGTGTTGTTTTGTTTTTTTTTTTGTTTGTTTGTTTGTTTTTCTGTTCCTGGAAGTGAAAGGAGAAGCCAAGAGGAGGTTTGCCTCTACTGTATTTTTACACACTGAACAGAGAACCACTTGTAATCTCTAGCAGGAAAAGGGCAGTATAATGGGAGGTTTTGGTCATCAAGAAACAGTTGTTGGACACAAGATATCCTGATGTTAGAAAGAATTTGAGCTGTAGAGGAGTTTCTAAAATGTTGAGAAGTTCATCTTTGTAGACTCTTCCATTCATACACTGGGCTCCCTGGTCTAAACATTATAAAATCTGACATCAGCATCAGATCAGGAAAATAGCCTTCTCTTCCTGGGTGGAATGTTGTGAACATCCTTTTTAATAATGTGGGATTAAGCCAGTGGACAGTGATGCCTATTAAAAAATAGGGCATAAAAGTACTTACAGTTTCGTGACAGTAGATCATCATGGGTCCAGATGTTCATTACAAATCAAAGAAGAATATCTTGGTGGAAACAAAAAAATGATACCCATCACCCTCTTGAGAATCTGCCACTTAGTGCTTAATTGCTGTAAATTGTACTGACATTCAGCATTTCAGCTACTGGAAGGATAAGCTTTATGAAATGATAGTCCTCCTCACCCTGAAACACAGGTGCCCTTGGGTGAGACCTCCTGGCTGTTTGAAACAATGCAGTGGCACTGAATGAGAAGGGAGGGATAAAAATTAGCCCTCCTCAATGACAAGTACAAGGACGATTTTAAGTGGCTAGAAAATAGTAATACTCTATCAATACTCTTTTCTTAAGACATAAAAAAAAATTAACACTTCTAGGAAAATGTCTTAATGATTATAGACATGGAGGAATCTTTGTGTTATGTTCAATTGAAACATTGAGTACCTTTGTCCCAAGAGAAAAAATATCAGTCATGGACAGGATTCACAAACGAGGGCATGAAACCCAGCTGACAAACTGCAGGTATCTCCCCTCAGTGAGCGAGTCAGCAGGACAACTTAGATTTAAAAAATCATTAAAATGCCCCTTGGGCTCTTTTATTGAGTGAATGTTATTTCATGACTGAGTGCTCAAAAATGTGCCAACTGTTGGCTCACAATTAAAGGTCTTTGTCTCCCAAAACTGTTAAAACAGAAACTAAATGTGTGTGATTTTTCTAACGGGGTTCACAGCAAGATGGGAATGTCTCCTCCCTGGCCAGGACTTTGCTTTTCAGAAGTTTGTCTTACAACCAAATGAGAGAGCAGAGAATGACGGAGAAAAAAGGCAAAAGGAAAGCAGAAAGATACCTATAGGGTGTGACAGGTATGATGACATCATAGCCATGATAGATTGTAAGGCTGAACATGGATATAATGCCAGGATAAAATCAGGACAAATTTGCATGCTATTGCATCCTTTGTTAGTAATAGCCAAAGGTGATTTTGCGTGATTGTTGCTGAATTCCATGCAATAACAATCCTATCTTTTCCTGCATGAGAGTTCTGATATTGGGAAAATATTATTAGCAAAAACCTTCTCATGAAGACTTTTCCCAGGGAGTGCTTCTCATTTTGCAAAGCTGCATGTAATGAAGAGATTCAACCAGCTTGGAAGAAAGTCAGATCAAAAAGTATATAAAATGATCCCCTTCAGAAACTGGAGGCCCTGGGGTTACAGTTTGGAGCAAGGAGACTCTGATTCCTTCAGTGCACTCAACAGGTTTCTCCTTGTTTTCCTCTGCTGTGAGAAAAATAGGGAGCACAAGAGCTCCCTTCTGGCTGGAGGGAGTTATAGTGAGGTGTACTGTACTGAGAACATACATTTGTTTTAGGCAGAAACAGAGTGGTCCTATTGCAGCTTTGAGCTAAAGGCTCGTGTTCCCTACAGCTCTGAAGGCCGAAGGGGTTGACCCTGCCAATGAGGGAGAAAGGGAATGTTGGCTTGGCTAAGACCAGTAAAAGAAGAGAGCTTATGCCAGCGTTTATGGCTAATTTGGGTGTGAGGTATTTATCTCCTCTGTTGCATCTGGGTTGCAGTCCTCCCACGTCATGGCAAATGTCGTGGCAGAGTCTATGCAGTTTCTGGGATCTTCTCATTAACTTAGAAAATAACGGTGTTGTTTGTTTGTTTGTTTTTTAAAATTTTGTTTTATATTTATTTTTATTTGGGGAATACAATATTCTGTTCTACTTAATTTTATTCTGCTTTGCTCTACTCTATTCCTTCATGTCATGGTTACCCCTGAAGGCACTCTGTGCCACCCCATACTAAATGTATCACATGCCCTACTGATCTCAGTAGCTAAATTTACCATGGAATGTAAAGAGAGATGTAACACATATCCAACCTCAGCTTGAGGCATTCTCTGTCCCTCACGTACAGCGACTTCTCACGCAGAAAAGTGCAGTACCTCAGTGAGTTTAACTGGACTCCATGGATGTGGATACCTGGAGTCTGAACTCAGAGTCAAAGCAGCACTTTGTTCTCAAGAGCAGTTGGTGTGAGATCAAGCCATGATGCAGCACGAAGGTTTATGATGGCACCTTAATGAGAGAAAAGGAGAGAGCCCTAGCCTGTATTTCAGGGAATAAAAGGACTAAAACAACCAAGGGAAATCCTCCAAATAAGATGAAAAGTGGAAGACATTCTACTGAACATCACACACGCACAAATGGCTATAGTGTACTGGGCTATAAAGCAAAAAAGCAGCAATGAAAGTAGTAGGTTTGGAGCATGCTGTTAGTAGCTCAGGCCTGTCTTTGATCTTTTTCATTTCCAGAATGGCATCTCCACAGTCCCTTCAGATGTGTAACAGCCAGGATAGACTACCCTGTTCGTACAATCCACATCTGCTATGGCATGTCTGCATCATGCAACCCCTGAGCTACCTGCACTATCTGCATCATGTACAGGTGCAGGTACTGACTGGGTTTCAGAGAAGACAGAGCTGCTCTTGCCCAGCCACAGAGCTGATGCAGTTCACAAATCAATTGCTCCTTCCTCTTCTGCAGCGTGCAGGGTGGTGTCAGTATATGCTCAGCTTCCCCTGGCCTTCTTTTTCCAGAGCTAGTTCATGTGCTGTAACAAAGCCAAATGTGTCTTTTTCTTTCCCTTTTTCCCTGTGTGATTCAGTTAATACATATTCCAAATTTGGTTTTGTTCCCATAGTTTCCCTGGGATTTCAATGCTCGTGCCATTAGTTGAGCTGGCACTTGCCCAGATCTGACACTTTGAAGTTCCTCATTTGCTGTGCTTGCACAGTGCAGTTTTAAGAGATGTGGTGCTTGCTCCCAGTATCTCTTCAGAACAGTGCCACATTTCACAGGCACTGGCAAAAGGAAGCCTTTAACACAGCAGCCAGTCTCTGGCTGAAAGCCTAAGCCCTGGTCATTCTTTTCATGGCACTCTCTGGACCTAGACCACCAGCTCTCCCAAACCCTTCTGAAGTTGCTCACTGCCCAACCATATTTAGGGCTTGTAGCACTACTTCAAAAGCTTCCTCCAATGGGAAGCATATGAAAAATACTTCTGCTTTTCCATGCTACCGTGTTGACTTTTATATTCAATCAGCTCCACTGAGCCATTTTCTCTGTCATTCATTTAACAGCCTGCAGAGGAGATCATTTAAGCAACCAGCTGAGCTTTGCTCTGAGCAAGCAAGGAAGCTAGAGCCACACCAGGAGCACCCTGCAAGGCCAGTGCTTGATTAATTTCAGCTGGCTTTAATTAAAAAGTATTCCTTCTTTAGTTAATTACATATTTTATGAGAAGTGGATATGGTTATCTGAAACCGAACATGGGATGGTGTTTCTGTCATCTCATCAGTTTGGGGTATATGAGGTCTGGGAATCATGACAGCATTAGGAAATAAATGGATACGGAAACATTCTTCCACCAGCAACTATTGGGATTTGCAATTAAATTAATGTACGAATCTACTCCAGTGTATCATGGATGATATGTGTCATCTCTCATATTACATGCTATCTCTTTTTCTGTTAGTTACATTTTACTTTTACTATAGTGCTCTGAGTAGAAAAGAGAATTATTCAAAAGAAAGGTATAGGTGTGGAACATCTGAAACAGATATGCTTTTAGATATATTATTTTCAAAGCATTAAAGTGTTTTGCCTTTTGATTCTGAAAGAAGTGTCTCTGTTCAAGAAGTGCTGAGTCTTCTCTTCTTTTGGCGATCAAGAGATTTTAAACCAGCTTTCATTGTTGCTCAGATACCAGGTTCTCTGCATCAAGAGTAATTGCTGAAGATTTGACCATATTTAGGGGAGGATAACAACATAAATGCTCTTCATCTGTAGCAAATGTATACATATCAGCTGTTGCTATGAGCAGCTTAAGTGTGAGGCTGAGTCCTCAGTGTCTCTGCTGAAGTTATTGCTGTCTTTATACAACTTTAAGGCTTTTATTGCAGAGTCCTAGAGGAGCCTGCCTAAAAGGTAAGAATCTTACATGCTTAGAGCTGGAAAAAACCTTTTTTCACAGTTTTCAATCTGGTTGGCAAACTACAACAGGTGGGTGATAGAACTAAAACAGGATGGGGAAGGAGGGGCAGCAAACCAAATGCGGTCACTGGGAGAGCAGGAATCACGTGGATTGCTGACTGCTTGTTCTCCCTAGATTCTAAATATGCCTCTGTGCAGCATATGCAGACTGTAGAAAACTACAAATCTCTGCTTTATGACTCTGAATCTTAGCTGTGAATTAAATAATTTACAGTACTGAACGGTGAAATGGTACAAAGCACTTTGTGCATGGAGGTAAATGAAAGCCTTGTATGAGGCAGTTGCTTTGTAAAGGAAGGGTGTGGGGAAGTCAAGAGCGAGTCAGAGACCAAATAACCTCAACAGTGATGTGCTCAAGCTTCACTGAACAAACAACAGAATGATTTGATCTCTTTTCCAATAAGCTTTACAAATATTGGTGCATTGTCTGAATGTATTTTATACCAGCAAGCTAACAGAGTGTCAGGAATGGCAGCATCAGCTCCAGGACCCCTGTCTGCTCACTAGCTAAGTGCAGAGGCAGTAAATTTTACAGCATCTTTAATCTTTATCTCCAATGTAAATAACACCTCGTGGGCTTTAAAAAAGGTAAAGTCCTTGACTTCTTTCAGTTTTAATCTGAATATCTGATGCTTTCTGATGGATCCAACTCTCAGTTCCCAATTTTTAAATTATTTAACTGATTCAATAGAATCATAGAATCGCCAAGGTTGGGATAGACCTCCAAGCTGTCTTATCTTTTGCTTTTATAGCTAAATCAATTTTTAGGAGGCAAAATAAGCTATTCAGTGAATCACATCCAGAGTGGCCTACTCTTCCTTAGAGCCAGTTGCCAGTGATATAAAATAAAACTACTTTAGACTTTCTCATAAGTCAGAGGGGATAAAGAGAGAAAAATGCAGGAATTACCAATCAGGAGCAGTGAGGGGTTATGTTGCCATTGTGATTTTACAGGGAAGACCTCCGTAGACAGTCACCTCTCTTGTATTTATAATGAGTGGTTGCCATTGCTGTGACTGTTCATTTCAGTATCTTTTGGAAATAAAGTACAAAAGTATGAAGTAATTTCAGACAATGCTCATACAAAGTCAAAATGTGTAGTGATTCATTAAACCTGGGCTCAAAATCCTTCCCCAGGGGCAACATCCATGGATTTTGGTTCCATGAAAAGTGCTAGCAACATGCCTGCGTTTTGAGAAACACTCAAAATGTGTGATGGTGATCAGGTTGTAATGTGAGGGTCTGCTTCATGAGACAATGATGTGGACGTTACTGGTCTCCTTTTCCTTTACAGTGGACTTTAGCCTTTTCCTAAAAGTCCGGAATCTGCTATAAGGCACTAGGGAGTGGTTCATCAGTAGCTGCCTGAAAGATGTGCATGATTCGTAGATGCTTCTGGACTAAGTTTCTATTGCAAGGAACTGGAATTGATGGCCTAACTTGTAGAGACATCTAAAATGAGTCAGACCTTTCATGCCTAAAGGAGGTCAAGAGAACAGAATAAGATTGACAAGTGCTCAGTTGAGTAGTTGTTGTTTTCCACTGCTAGCTATTTAGTCTTTTTGTTTTTCAGTTGAAAGTAAAAAGTTTCTCTTCAAAGTTTTAACTTTTCCTTGAAATCTTTCCAGTATTCTTCAATATTCCCTCCAAGCCCCCCTTCCCCCAGCCCCCATCTTTTTTTTTTTTTTTTTTTTTTAGAGAGAAATGAGGTGGGGAGAAATATTTGATGTCAGACTTTGGGGTATTGAGCCATACTGCTTTTCAAAATGAAAGGTTTATTTCTGAAATGAGTTCTACTGGGCCTTCAGTAGCATCCTCCAGTCCTGTTTTATATACACATTTGGAGACAGACCGCTTTAATAAACATAAAAATTCCCAGGAAAATACCCAATTGTTATATATACAAATTAAGAATTTGAGCAGAATTACTTGCTTTTAAATGAAGATGGATTTCAACTTGCTGTTTCCAATTAGAATAATAATAAACATTTCCCCTAATGATAACAATGGGCAAGAGTGTTAAAATGGAAATGCAAAAGCTTTTTCTTTTGGTACAGTATAAGTTACAGTATCATTAAATATATAATTAGCTCTTTACTGCTTGTGTTATTTTTGAGGCACTTAAATGAAAAGTTGATTTGTCTCTTATTAGACCTCAATAAGTGGTTCCTTAATAGTCATAGGGTGTCTTAATGCTTTACAGAATCATTGTCAGTAAGTTGAACACAAGAGAGTGGACTTAAATAAAAGAGAAACGTGAAAACTCAATAAATCAGAATAGTACAAGGTTTTCTTTGTTATGCTGAAATGCTTCTGCCTCTTAAACTGATTTTCAAAGGCCGAAGTTGCATAATCGCTTTAGGGCTTGGTTATGCCTGCATGAATTAGTTGTTAGACTGTGGCCATTAAAAGACACTTCTCTTTTCTCTAGAGAAACTTGAGAATGGATTTTGCTGTGGCATTTGTGGACTTCTCTCCCTGAAACCGTGGCCAGGTAAGAAAAGCATAATAACTTCATTATGGCAGCCTTTCTCATGTATGAAGGGCGAATGGAGAATGCTTAGGTACGATACCTCACCCTTCCTTATTGATGTTCTGTACCATGTATCACTCATGGTTTATTTTTGCATCCACATGCATGATGCTTTGTGAAAGGTAATAGATATACCTTAAAATGCAGAGATCTTAGAGAAATCTTAGAAACCATCACTTACAAGCAGCGGGTGATAAAATTGCAGAAATGTGCAGGTTGGGGTTTTGGGTGCTGCCAAAGCTGTGCGGCCAGGGAACGCTCAAAGAGTGGTAAGCCAGTTTCTGCTCTGTTAGAATATTAAGATAAGTATTATATTGCATTTGCCCACGTTTGATCAGATTATTTATTCTTTCAAATGGCACTTCCATGGCCTACTCAGCTCCTCACGTAAAAAGCTGGTTTGCTGGTGGAACCACAGACTTGCAATGCTTGGTCATGTTGGAGCTTGACAGTTAGCGACTCAGCTGAACAAGGATACAGAGTCCTGATCCATCTTGAGGAGAGCTTATTTACATAATGAGCTTGGGCCAGGGAGATAGAAATAGCGAGCAGAATCCGTGATTGTCTTAATGTAACAATTAAATCCTAATTGGAATTGCTGCACCTCTCCAGGTACTTTGCTACTTGCCTCAGATGGTATTGTGCATCAACAAGCCCTGCACACATCCTGCTTCTCTGAAATCTCTGTGGTTTCTTTTATTTGTTCAGTTAGAAACCTCCAGACTTGAAAGTTTTCTGCTTTTTCATAGCCAGTCAGCATTCAAATGAGCTGGAGATAAGGATGCATATGAAACCCTTGAGTTCCTGCTTTGCCCTGTATTTCTTGGTATTTAGTTGGTATTTACTTTTACAATTACTTGGTATTTATTGACTAGCTGGTATATTTGCTTTATAGGCAAAAGATGGGGAAAACAATAATAAAAAAAGACCCAGTAGCCATAGTAACAGAAAATATTCCATTTATGCAGGGTGTGCGTGCATGTGTGGTGATGACTATCAGAAGTCTTCCTGGAGTGGTTGCCAGGTTACTTACCCTGTAAATAGGAAAATACAGAGGCATAAAAATCCGTGAGCAGTGACATGGACCTGTGTTGGCTGGCTTAGCTCCAGATCAAAACTATCATGTCTAGTGATTGTTGAATTTCTTCTGACTGTCTGTGTAAACATTGCTCTTACATGTCTGCTTTCCCTCTGTTTCATTATTGACCAAATTTCCTGATACTGAGAACTTTGCTCCAAAGAAATGGGACAGATCTGGCTATTTTTGCATAAAGAAAAATATTATTGGCAGACAACTGTTGAGATTTTCCAAATCAAGGTTCTGACATGAAGACTCATGATTGCTTGAAAACTATCTCAGATTGAGATAAATTCAGACAGTGCGAGTCCACAAGGTTGTCCTCTGCCTGCTCAGAAAAGACTTGTGTAATGAAGCTTGGAGCTCTTACATATTTTTGGAGCTGAAAGGCACTGTGATGCATAGTTAAATGTATATGTACAGTAACACTGTTCAGACAGTATAGACACTGGAGAAACTCGGGCTGGGAATCTTGCAGGATCGAGAATCAGAAGGGACTCTCAGTGGTCACTCTATTCTTCCTTCTGCTCCTCATGCATGAGTTTTCTATTTAAACTTTGTTTTAAAGATGACCTCCAATGCTGCAAACCGCAGTCCCCAGGCAGTCAAGGCCAATGCTTTGTTGTCATTAGAATATTTTCTTCTCATATCTAGCATGATCCTCCTGCTGCAATTTAATCTGGTTACTTGTCCTGCCCTCAATGGAGAACAAATTACTACCTCTTTTTGGAGTTGCTATTCTGGAACTCTGTAAAACACCCCTTTTCTGCATTCTCTCTTCTATATTGTAGACTGAGGAAAGCCAGTTTTAGTCTGTCCTCATGGGTTATTATATCTATATTGCTGTGCTGTGTGCTCTTTAACACTGGTTTAAAAATCCTTCTTAATATGCTTTGCTCAAAACTGGACGCACCTCTTCAGTCAAGACCTTGTCAGTAATTTGCCAAAGACGATCTGGCTTATGTACCACTATGGAACATCCCTTTTTGCCCACCACCTCAAGTTATTCACTCATGCTGACATGAACTGTGGCCACCTGATTTGTAAGAAGTTTGGTCAATCAGGCTTGGTGAACTAACCAATCCCCTGTACTTTATTGAAAGACCCTTTGTAATGGCAGTGCAGAGCTTCACCGCAGCAGAATCTCCTTTTTTGTACAATCAGCCTGGTTTTTATTCTCTAATTTCATTTGAAATAGGCTACAAGGAGAATTGAGGGACAGAGAGAGCATCAGATGTTATCTGATCAAATACAGAGAGATAAGTTTTGATCTCAATTATGTACGTGTAGAAACAGATTTTTCTAGATTTATCATGGTGTAATAGAATTAAGTTTATTAAAATTAAAACAGCCACATTGAAAGCTAGTATTTGTACTACTTTACCAGTTTTAGGAGGATTACTGAGTTGTCCTAGAAGATAGAATGTTTGTTCCTGGGGTACCAGAGAGATTTTTCTTCAGCTATCTGCATCCAATTTTTTTTTTGTATTATACTTCCCTGCCTCTATCCCCTCAGTTCTCCTTCTCTTTTATTCTATTTGAGCAATTTATTATTTCTTTTTCTAGTCTGGGTAGTAGCAATCTCTCTTTTGAAAATAAAAAGCAAAGAAATCAAAACACAGAAAAATTAAACAAAAGGCATTCTAGTTTGGAAGATTCTTCTTGTTAAATGGCGATGACTCATCAACATTGAAAACTAGAAATTTGCAGAATATTTTATCATCTCTGCTTGTCAATGGCAAGTACAATGTGTAAGCTAAAAAGAATTCCTGTGCTTTCTGAATTTTCAGTTCTAGGTACAGAAAAGACATGATAAAAGGAGTAATGAACTAGGGAAGAGTTGGAGAGAATTTAGATTAAAAGATAAATAGATTCTCTGCTAAATTATGCCTGACATCCAGGGAAGAAAAGTTTGCTGCTTCATAAATGATGACATGGCACTGAACAAAACTTCATGGAGGCTTTTTACCTAAATAATTACTCGTTACTGAATAGTGTGGCAGTTGGCTGATTGGAGGACTTAATGAGATGTTTTTGTGTGACTACCCTTAACTGTTTGTGGCAGTCAAGTTGTACAAATCATTTCAGTAATGCACATTTTAAGCTAATAGCAGACAATGTTATTCCCAATTAAGGTCACAGTTCCTGTTAACTTGAGAGGTAATGTCAGGGCTGAAAGTCTGATGGGATAAAATTCTGGAGGGAAATGCTCTTGGATATGGAATTGTGAATCCCAGAGGATTATCAAGTCATGGCTGATGATTTAGGGTACACAAACTCATGAAGTGTTAGACTGATTTTTGCCTGCAGGATTAGATTATTTTACCATCTATAGGGAACCATCACACTTGCACCCCAACATGAAAACAAAGTTGATGGGCAGCAAAGCACATTAGCCTTGTTTATAGTCTTCCTCACAGTTCACCTTATTTCCTTGCTTGTTCACTTTGTCAGTGAGGCCAACAGAGAGGCTCTGCAGTATTATGATGCTGAAAAAAGGAATGTATGCCTTGTCAGACTTGATGCTTCTTACATAGAAGTTTGCGCATATCTTATCCTCAAGTGTTGTTCCGCAGCTTCCTTCTTTGTAGGGGTGTAGGGATGCACCTAGCATCCCCGGACTGTATTTGAGAGTCTTCCATTTAGGTATGTCACACACATCTTGCTCAATCAGGTGATGTTAACTAGTTGCTATCATTGGGTTTGGATGCTCATGGAAGAAATCAGCTGGGTTAGAAAATATTAACTTTGACATTTATTTAAATTGCAGCTTGATTTTTATCTCCTTTTTTGAGGTTCAGTGAATTGCATTTGCTGTCAATTTAGTGTTAAAAATAGAACTTCATGTGAACTCTCAGTAGGTCTCTCTGCAATGATTATGTTACATACCTGTACACTGTACTCACTGTATATCAACTGGAGTTGAACTAAGCTACCCCTGTAGTATAAGACACGTGGAGCTTTATTGGAATAAAATAAAAATAACCTAAATGAAGAATAAATTCCAGCTTAATAACAGGAGGACTAACTAGTCTTCAGTGGACATGGATGTAACGTTTTTCACTAAAAATTCTTCCAGATAAAGTACACTCAGTACTGTTCAGTTAACTGAGAGGATTTCTTTCTATAAGTATTTTAAACAACAAAAAAAAGTGGTGTAAATAATTAAAGCAACTTAAAATTTGCTAATTTATAAAGAACTGTCTTTGCTAGCCCTCGGAGTGTACCAGATTTTCTTAATGCTAAAACTTTATTGACTCCGTTGAGTTTTCATGGCAAAAAGCACCAGTAGATGAGATAAATATTGATGCTGTCAATGAAAGTCAGTTGACTAAAAGAAGTGGGGACCAGCTGCTTGTAAGAAAGGTTCAAGAGATGTTCTAAGATGTATCATATATTTAGTATTGTAGATATTATTAGCACAGACCCCTGTGCAGCTCCACTGTTCATTTCCCTCCCATGTGGGAGTTCACCTTCAACTCCTAAACTTATCTTTTCAACTTCTTTTATGTTGGCTAGGTTTCCTGAAAGAATCCAATATGATCTCCTCAATTTACAGACTCTTTAACCTTTTTCAAGAATATCAGCACAGAGAAAGAAGCAGCTTTTCACTGTGATTTCTCCTACTAGTGTTGTGCCTCTGCCTCAGAATAAATTCCTTCAGGAATTGTACTTTCTGCTTTGATTGTGGTGGGAGCCTCAGTGATTGACAAAGGAGGGATGCTGAACGGTTTGTGAGCTGTGATGAAACCTAAAAATTGAAGAAGAATGTTGGCATTTCTTACATGAAGAAAACATTTCCAAATATGAAAATGATTTTTAAAAAGAAAAATTAAAATTATTTAAGTAGGCACATTTTTGTGTAGCTAGAAGTGTGTATGTGTGTATATATATATATATATGTATATATATATATATATAGCATTTGATAGGCATTTTTTTGATGAAAAGGCGTATACTCTGTAAGTTCAACTTGCTTAAGATGGTAACTAAGAGACAAAAGGAAGGAACAGGGAACTCCAGTGATTATCTGTGAAGCTCTGTGTGGTATTGGAACAACTGATTCCTATTAACAGTCATAGATGTTGGTCTTTCAGCTCCAAGAGAAAGTCTGAGACATCTTACACCTGCTGTAAACTGTGACACCATAAATATTTGACTGAATATATCAGTAGCTCTTTATATGCAGAAGGAAAAAGTCCCTGAAGTGGGATTAAAAGGCTGGAGGATTTAGAGTCTTATAGTAATATTGAGGAATATCAAAGCATCTCTGAGAGCTCTGTGGGGGAGAGCAGAATTGTTGTGCCAGACCATCCCTATCTCTAGCAGAAAGATTTGTCAAATCTCTTTGTAGAGATGGGGAGCGTAGGCTCTGTTTCGATTATATCCAGCAGGAAACAGTTTAGCTCCTCTCTAAAGAGGTGATTTTAAAGGATTGCGTAAGGGAATCAGCTCAGAAAATGCTGCATTACACTTGGGGACAATTAATATGTAAGGAGAAGCGTGTGAAGTTTATGCTTCTCAGTCTGGGGGGTCTGTTCTGTATGCTCTCTGCCAGTTCCCATTAGTTTGGATTACACTGAGGTTAAAGCATCCATGCTAGTAAAAGGTATTTAATTGAAAAGCAGAAAAACAGGGGAGACTCCTACACATGCTCTCGTTCTTCATCCACTGCCTTTTGAATGCACCAGAGTTATGGGAGTAGTAGTCAAGCTGCATTAGAAAATCAAGCCAATATGAAGACTTTTTTTTTTTTTTTTTTTTCAGTTGAAATAAGTACTTCTGGAAAACATGTTTGGGACTCCAGCATGATTGTAACAGAGTGGAAAATTAGGCTGGGGACACTGCAAGCTAGTCCTGAGGCCTCAGGGATTGTGTATCTACAGTGTGGTCTTCCTTCCATTCTTAAGGCCAGTAAATCTGATTTCCTGAAAGAAAAAAAATACCCGTGAGGTGTAGTAAAAGAAGATGAAAATGCTGTGAAGTTTTTAGCACATAACCTTTTTCTAGTCTCCAAACCAGAGAGATATTTGTCCTTTGAAAGAATACTGTGGAGTACAGCTCTGGAATCCCCAGCAGAAGAAAGATGTGGACCTGTTGTGGGCTCTAGAGGAGGGCTGCAAGGATGGTCAGAGGGTTGGAGTACTTCTCCTATGAAGAAAGGCTGACAGATTTGGGCTTATTTAGCCTGGAGAAGAGAAGGTTTCAGGGAGACCTTATAATGTTCCTGTGAGAGAGGCCTACAGGAAAGGCTCCCTCATTAGAGTATAGTGATAGAAGAAAGGATGATGGTACAGAACTAGAAATGGAGTAGGTTTAGCTTAGATATGTGGAAGAAATTCTTCACTGCAAGAGTGGTGAGACAGTGGAGTAGGTTGCCTAGTGAAGTTGTGGATGCCCCATTCCTGGAAATGTTCAAAGTCTTTTTTTTTTTTTTTTTAACCAGGAGAGCTCAAGACATTTTTAAGGAAAAGTTTTGTTGTTTCTGTTTTCTTTTTTTTTTTTTTTTTTTTTTTTTTTTTTTTTTTTTCATAAAGGGTAATATTTAAGTGAAATCAAAATCTTGTCTGACTTTAGTTTTGCTGGTTCTGTTCTGTACATAAGACTGATAATGCATTTTCCAATGTACTGCAGATTCTGGCAGGAGCATTAACACCTCTTTTGGAGAGGGATTTGAAAATGACTGTGCATGTCTTTTGTGATATGAAGTCCTATGTCAGTATAGTAGTTTATGTAATGTTCTGTTATATAAAAGCTTTAATGATGCTGCTCCTGGGAAGGTAAAAACTTTCCTGTAAGAGCTATCTCCTTTCCTTACTCTGTTTCCTCTTGGGGAAAAAAGGTGATCAAGTGACAACAGAGAGAAGGAAAGGATCTGCAGCTGCTGTTAATGACTGATGACTAATTATTACTCTTGGAAATGGCACAGAACAGATAGAAGTGTATTCTCTTCTGACTTGTTTGTCTGACAGATTCTTTCTTCCTCAGATTCATGTTGTGTTGATTTTTTTTTTTTTTTCCCCCTGTTTAATTGGAAGGAGCTAATTAAGACAAAAGTCCCTAGAATGACTTATTTGTTGCTTCATTTAATAGCTTTTGGATTAAGATCACTAGTATCCAGATTCTGAATACTCTCTTAGGATAGAAACTGAGCTACACTGCTTAAGCCCTTTTCTGCTATAAATATAAGTAATTGGGGGAGAGGGGAGGGTGGGGGGGGAGGGGAGAGGCGGATAGGAGGGGAGGGAGTTCTTTTGGGAGCTAGTAGTTGAGGGAAAAAAAGTTAATTTGGATATTTTTTCATTATTCATAAATTCGAATATATCTTCTTGAACCAAAATTTATTCTTTTGAGAAGAGGGAAGGAACTGAAAAGCAGTGACTCAAAATTGATTTTTGCTTCACTGAATGAAGTCTGGTGAAATCTCTAAAAATGTATCCTGATAAGGATGAGACATAAAACTATAGTCCTCTGAAAAGAGAAGAAATACTATACTCCTTATGTAAAAGACTTGTTTTCTAGAGATCCATTCTTGGGTTGGAAACATCAAAAACAGGGAAAAAGGCAGATTTTTTTTTTTTTTTTTTTATGAACTCACTTCTTTCCTCCTTGTAGACTGTGCCCTAGTGCTAATTATATTGGTAATAGGAAAAGTCACGGGCTGAATGAATGTCCAAGCTATTAGTATGCACACCAGAAAGGCTATGACACTGTAGGTGAAATTGTACAAAGGGATACTTGTGGAAAACTGTCTAAGTTTGAATGAGGTGTTGAGGGGAAAGGGTTAGCAGAGGAGATGATGATGGAAAGGAAGTGCGTCAGTCAGCTAAACACAGCATGACATCCTAAGCAGTCTATTGATCTCCTATTCAGAATTCATGCAGGGTGACTCCTTGTCATAAAACATTCAGCAGCCAAAATCAATAAGAGATGTGGAGCACTGATTCTTGCTGCTTCAAAGTTATACTTGAAAACAGCCAAAAAATCTTGCTACGCAATGCTACACAAATGTGCCTGTTTGGTTCAGACCCAGCCATTTCAGTAATAAAAACTTGCTTCCTGTTTTTCTGAGGGGATTCTGCCTGGAAAGTGACAGGAACTGGATTCAGCCATTTGGCAGGGAATCTATATGCTGTCCTCTTTGTTTATAAAGGAGTTTCAGGAAGAAAGAGAAGCCTAACAAGAAAGAGTTGCTGATGTGCAGCTTGTCTTATGCTTTGAACTTACTAACACTCAGCTGTTTCTTGGTGAAGATCACATGTAGTAGCTGCATGGCAAAATGCAATGGGACTTAAAAAAACATCTTTCACAAAAATCCTAAATGGTATTCTCTTTAAAGACACACCCTCCTCATTACCGAATATACTGAATTGTTCCTCAACCACTTCTTCATCTGTCAGTAAAGTTGAAGTCCACTGCGTAATTAGGATAGGTCTGGCATTAGATTGCAATGTATATCTATATACAAGTCAGTACAGTTTGTCAGTGAGTCCTATTTTCAAAGACAAACTTGTGTCCTCCATCTTGATGGAGGAATGATAAATAAGCACATCTGTACCATCTCAGCCATGAAGGCCATCTGGAAGAAGGGTTTTACTGGGATGCCAGCATCTTACAGCTCTGCTATTCTATTCTGCCTTTGTATCATGTGTATTCATGCCTTTGTATCACAGAAGTCTAGAAGACAGTGTTGGAAATGCTTTCCCTGGTCCATCTAGTCCCAAGTGCTGCCCCTATTGTGATTTAATGCTAACAGTCAGCTCAGCAACGCGTGGCTGTTTTCTCACTCTCCCCATGTAGGACTGGAGAATCAGTAGGATGAAAGTGGAGACAATTTAATAGGTAAAGCAAGAGCTGTGTGTACAAGCAAAGTGAAATAAGGAATCCATTTGCTACTTCCCATTGGCTGGTGTTTTTTTCTACCCATCACATGTAATGGTTTATTGGTAAGACGAATGCCATCATTCCTTCTATATCTCAGCTTTTATTGCTGAGTGTGACACCATATAGTAGAGGGCATCCCTTTAGCCAGTTTGCGTTAGTTGTCCTGGTTCTGTCCCCTTCCAGCTCTTTGTGAGCTCTCAACCTCCTTGCTGGTAGAGCAGTGTGAGAAGTAGAAAAGTCCTTGACTCTGTTTAAGCACTGCTCCACAACAACTAAAAACATTGCTGTGTTATCACCACTACGTAATCAAAAGTCCAGAACAAGACATCATGTGAAGAAAATTATTTTGGCCAAAAGCTTGACACCCCCAAACACAAGTGGTTTGACGTAAACCATTCTTGGGAAATGCTTTTCTGGCAGGTTGGACAAACAACTTTCCATGAGCAAGTCTCTCCAGTTTCACAATCCTTAAATTGAGGAACTCTTTTCACAGATCCAGTCTAAGTCTTCCTTAAAGTTGCCCTTTCAGCTCTTCCTGCCATCTCTCAAGTGGCTTATGGAGAACACTGCTCACTAAAGTTACCTTTCACGTATTTGAATGTTGTTGTCATGTATCTCATTATTCTCTTCTAGACTAAACAATGCTGATTCTTTCAGCCTCTCCTCTGAGGTCATGCTTCCCATATGTTTGTGCTTCAGTAAAGGTCACTGGCAGCTGACATAGTCTTATGGCACAAAAATTTAATTCTGCTCCTCCGTGGCTCTGATCCCAGTGGTTGCTGTTGCTTTATTCAGTGTGAAGGGGAGGGCTGCTTTTAAAAGTCAGTGCAAAACCTGTGCGTTTGTTCCATTTCTAATCATTTCCAGAGCAACTGATGCTGCTATAGATGAATGCCTTAGAAATATACAAACCAGGCAGCCAGCCAGAGAAACAACCAGGGATTCAAATGGGAATATGCAGCACTAACTGATGAGCTCAGAAAGCATCTGTTGTCACAACGCTGTCCCACTGTGGCAGATAAAGAAGCCTAGGAAACCTAAAAGCAATAAACACAGGCATCAATGAGAATTTTGTCTTTGACTTCAAAAATACATGAATGGGACATTGGTTGGAGATGTGTCTTGGGATGGTACCATGAGATAGCTTGCTCTATAGATATGTCTGCACTGCACAGTGCTTGAGATGGCTGTAAACAAAGAGCACAAATTGAAAAGCTATTGAGGAGCTTATCAGCTTGCTTATGAAAAGCTCCATATGATTATGAACAGCCTTTTTCTGATACCAAAAGTAACTTGTCTAGAGCTCTAGTGGCTCATTTATTACTTACGTGTTGTTTTCAGTACGTGTACTTATTAGGATAAGGAATTAGTACTGACTGGACGAGCAACCAACCAAACTTCTATAATGCTGTACTGGGAGCTTGGGTAGACATTGACAACCACAGCTTCATTACGTGTATTTGCAATTTATTTACCTGATGGCTCCCATTCTTGTTGATAGAAAAAATAGATGAGACTTGTATTCTGTGTTCTCTCCTGCGTTCTTTTTCTTCCAGGAGTGCTGACTCTTTCTGAAGGAAAGTTTCTGAAGGGTGGTTCTTGTGGCTGACATTCTAATTTATGCTTCAGAAGGAGGCATGTGGGAATTAAGTGACATGATGGAAAGTTTGTTAAGTGTAATCAACAGCAAGGATAAATGTTGTTTGTGATTTGTGCATATTAATCTGGCTTTACTTTGAGTTTCTGTAGCATCTGTGACAAAACTGTAGGTTATGGATTTGGAAGCATACATTTTGTTTCTCTGACAACATATATTATAGATCCTTAATCAATAAACTGATTGAGCTTAACAGGACTGATCTCCTGGCCACACAGCAGTTAGAGTGAGCATTTCTATTTTATTTACAGCTTTATGTGATGTTGTGCATAGACTGCCTAATTTACAACTTTACTCTAGAACAGGACAGTAAGTCCTAAGCCGCCTCAGGCAGCTCTGTGTGTGTGCCGAGGATGGCATTAGAGACCTATGCTTGAAGAACTGAAACTTGCCTCTATGTGATTCAGCTCCAGATTAAGACCACTGGATAAAAGTATTTGAGGACAGTTGTTTGTATGGGAAAAAGGGACTCTCTTCAGTTCTTTGAGTCAGAAACTTAAGTAATTTGAATTTTTGTAGGCTGAGGTTTATGCATGGGGTAGGCAGCTGTGGCACAAGAACTAGGGGAAATCTATGCTAATCTTGATGCTGGTAAAGTGTGGTTATAAGAGTCACAAAAATAACTGCACGTACATGCCTTGAAAGTTTGGTGAAAAATGGCTTTTCTGTCTAGCAGAAAAAGGGCTGAAATGGAAGTCTTCAGCCCAGAACATCAGTCAGTGCATGGTTCCTGTAACTAGAGACATCTTAATTTACAGGATCATAGCATTATTTTTTTTAGTGAAGATTTCTACACATCTTGCATTTTTTTCTCTCACTTAGTTTCCTTCTTTTACTTTTTTGTAGATCTAGTTATTCTGTGTTTCAAACTATTTGTCTTATCTACCAATTTTTTAAACCACTCATTAAAATTCTGTTTCATAAATCTTAAGTTATCAAGAGTAAAACAGTATTTCATGGCTTATGAAATGCCTGTATAAGCTTTTAATGCTTTTCCTTATATGCCAAACAAAGTTTTTCATGCCTTCATTAAAAAAAAATTTAGACTAGAATAATTCAGTTGGAAAAGTCTGTCAAAGATCATCTATTTCATGTCTAGATCTGACATCTTCAGGGCTCACAAAAGGCAAAAGGATGTTTAGGAGTACCTTTTTACAAATGCTTCTTGGACAATGACAGGCATGGAGCATCAACCAACTCTCTAGGAAGCCTGTTCTGTTGTTTGACCACCCTTAGAGTAAATAAATTTTTCCTAATTCCTCTGTCATTGATTATCAGAACAAATACCAAACTGTTGTGAGCAGCAGCCAGTTCTATCTGGCTCTGATTGGATCCAGCCATCGTTCAAGGTTGCCAAGAGATGCATGCTAGTCCCCGACTGGGTATAACAAGGCATGGTTCACCATGGTTCAAACAAGAAATAAATCACTTCTCTAATTGGCAGTGGAAGTAGTCATAAAACTAAACTACTGAAGGTTACTTGGATTCTTCAGGCAGGGCATCCTTTTATTAAGACTGAATATCATTTTGAAGGATATTCTCACTATCATATGTGAACGCATGCACAAAAGCTGTATGTGAAAATCTTTGTTTAGTTAGTAGATGAATTCCATTTAGCTGGAATTAACATTTACGTAAGTGGGGACTATCACTGTGATCTGAACAAGGCTCGTAATTATTAAATTGCCCATAACTATGTAAGATGCAGGCTTTTGAGTGCTGGTCCTGTGGACTTTCTTCTGTCCTGTATTCCTTTTTGTGGGAATGACTTTTCTGTTTACAATGCCACCTGCAAGCTCAGGCAAGCACAGAGTAATAATTTTTGCTCCTCAACTGTTCCTGTCCTGAAATCATGATCCTCCTGCACACCTGATCGTTCTGGTGCAAACTGTCTCCACTTTGAATGATTCATGGCTTTCAGCAAGCATATGTGCTGCCTTCTGCAGTGGTCTCATACTTAAGTTTACTGAAATAACCATCCTTATTTTTGCCTGCCCCTATATGCAGGGAGCTTTTCCTCTTGGTTGCCCTGCATAGGTGACAAAAAACATCCAACCCTGTTTATGGTGAAAACATTTTGTCATAATGAGAGCCTTTGTTTTCAGATAAAAGATCCTCTTCTGCTACCACAGAAATTATCAGAATCTTTCTCTGCATGCAGTAGATTTACCAGACATGTTAAACACCACAACCCTTTTGTTCTTCCATCAGTCACCAAAGGATGTATAGTGACTGAGGAAAAAAAGACTCTGCTGCTCTCACAAACTTTTCTGCACCCTCTAAAAGTCTTACAGAATGCACTGATGTTATTTTTGGGAAGTACTGACTCTTTTACAAAATAGGAGCTCGTTAAATCAAAATAACAGCAACATTTTCAACTGCTTTATTGTTATCATTGCTATTGTTGCAAGCAGCTGCTGGAAATGGAAAAAAAGGGAGAAATAAAGCTGATAAGGAATAGATACCCCAACATATCCTGAGCTTGAGATAAAGTGCAGCACATCTATTGCTTTTAAGTAGTTGGTAGTCTACCACTGAGTTCATAATCATCCTGAAGAGGCACTAATGCCACTGAGAAGGATAGAGGAGCTGGGATTTATAGAGGGGATGATAAACTGGAAATGGCAGAGTCACAAAAAAGGAAATGCTATATTGAGGTTATCTTAATAAAAGTATCATGTATTACAAGCAGAAAGAAGGTGTTTATTCCACACAAACTTAACCAGAGACAGTTTGGGTGAAAAGATGCTTTTTTTTAAAAGAAAGGGGTCAACTCAAGCAAAAGAGTTAAAAGCCTGGAAAGTAAGCCATGGGAGAAGAAGAATGGCTGGTGTTAAGAATAGATGAAACTGAAGGGTGACCAACGCAAAGCACAGCAGGGAGCACTTCTTTTTTGTACACTGGGAACACTGCAAAAAAATTGTGAAAGTGAGAGGATTTCTCTGCAGTATGGAAATTTATTCTGGGAAGGATGCAGAGTGAGCAGGAAATGAGCTTGTTCACTGTATGAATTCATGATTTTAGGATATACATCAGGGAGCGAATATAGCAACCCAGGAAATCCCCTTAGCAATTTGATGTCCTTGGGTAGTAAGAATCTGTATTTCTATTATTTCTTGTTTGGAATGCTAAAAGCCGTCTCTCTAGAGGTCACCTCAGAGCTTCAGAAGGAATTAAATCACAAGGAAAACAAGGTAAATAGGAGTTTTGTCTGCCCTCTGCCTCCTAGAGGGGTTTCTCCAAAATAGTCTTGAGAACCTGCCAAAAAAATCTAGATGTGGACACTAAAAGTTGTATCAGCTGCTTTTGAAACACTTGATCAACAGAACCCCCTTTCCAGAACGTACATCCTCCTGATTTCTTTCTCTGTTCTGTTACCTCTTCGTAGACTTCTCCTTCCAGACCTCCTTACTGCATCTTGCCATTTCTGTTTTTTGTGGGTTTTTTTTTTTTTTTTTCTGTTCTCTCTCCTCTGATTTTATACCTTGACAGCTCAGTGTCAGTGGTGGATTGAAGGATGCACTGGGGGAATAGAAGTTTCAAGAGGACATTCAGTAAACAAGAGAGCATAGAGAAGTTGACGTGAATGTGACTGACAGTTATTTCTCAGAACTCTTCTTGCAATTGAAAATAAGTATTACTGCTGGACCTGCATGAGAAAAATTTGGATTCTCAGCATTTTATTTTCATCCAGAATTGGGGGGGGGGGGGGGGGGGGGAAAACAAAACCAAAACTTAGGTCCGTTCCAGGAAAGGCCACTGAGTGAATGTTTTAAATCCTGTCTCTTGGAGAGAGAAGGCTGTTATTAGATGTGAGCACTGGTTGTATTTTGCTAAGTTTGACCTATCCATTCTTTCATAGCCCTGGAGTGAGTGACTGTGTGAACTGTTCTGTCTACAGAGCTAACCCAGGGACACTGCTACCACCGTTACCTTTCTTGCCCTCTACGCTGGTCCTTGAGCAAGGATGTTGGTGTGGGGTTTCATTTTGGCTGGGATTGACACCTCCAGTAGGAATATGCCAGGTTAACACATTGCCTGTGATCCTTGGGGGTTAGACAGCAGTCAGGATGTTGTGACACCTGTCAAGTAGATTTTCGCATTCAGGGTGACTAAAAAGGAAAACCTCTCCTTTATCCATTTTCAGTTGTATTGGGGATTTCTCAGGTTTCAATGTCATGAAAAGAGTGATGCTTATCCCTTTCAAGGTTTTAGGGTAGTTTTGACTGCTTTTGCACTTTGCATGGATTTGATGCCCTCTACTTCCTTCTTTCTGAAGTGGTTAATCGGGGTTATTTGTTTATCCGTTGCTGTCTGTTGAAACTGTCACAAGCATAACATGCTGAAATGTAGGACTGGATAAGAACTCTTAGGTCATCAAATCCAGCCTGGATAAGAAAAGGCATCATGTTATTAAAAACTGAATTTGAAATACCAAAAGCATCATGGAGAATCTAGCAGAAGTGTAAAAATGTTTGCAGATTTCCACTGAGGCCCAAGCTAGTATGCAGGTTCTAGTATATAGATGCTAGTACATGACCTCTATCCTGCTTTGCCAAAGATTTTAAATGGCTGTTCAGTGGGGATGGTTGAATGAAGGAAGAACAAGGAGAATCTCCTTGTTTATTTATGAAATTGGAGAAAGCAGTAATAAATGGTTCTCTTTGTAGCACTCAGCAACTGTTTTGAAGGCTGCCTACATTCCTATTCCTATGTAGCAAATATTGCTACATATTTCTGTGTCTGTATTTTCTTCTGTTCATGACCTGTGGACACAGCATTACTGCTTATCTTATAGCAAGGATACTAATTCTCCCAGTCATGCAAATAGCCAGAACACAAAAGACAGTCCACACAGCACAAAACTCTCTTTTTTTTTTTTTTTTTTTTTCCATACTATTTGCAAAATACTGCTTTTCCAACAAGGGCAGTTATGTCAATTAACAGTGCAGTTCAGAAATTCCTAGGTGACTTTTCTTTACTCTCCACCTTAGGAATTTAAAAACCATCAAGAACTGCTTTGCAATACGAAATTTTGCAAATTGTTGCAGTCACCAACAGCCAAGCCATTAATGATGGTGTTTTAAAAGAGAATTTCTAGCTTGTTCTTGTGATCTGTTCCTGCACTGACTTAGTGCCTCTGCAGGAGATGAAGAATAGTGTCTTGTTGGCTGCATTCCACTCAGTAATACACATTTCTTTGCCAAATAATAATGGTCCTTGGAGGATTTGGGAAGCAGAAGCATGGTGCAGGCTGTCAGTAGCTGCAATGACTTTCTCAAGAAGAGGCTGTAACTGAGTAACTCCTTGATTCCTGTGGCAGGTGGTTGAGTTCTTCCAATGCTATTCCTAGCCGCACTGGAATCCCATTGCACATTGGTACTGAGCTCATCTTTCAGACACACCACAGGCAGTGGCATGCTAACAGCCAGAGAAAGTGAAGTTCTGGGATAACAGGAAACCTCATTGGAAATTGTAGAAACAGGTGGAGAACAGAGCTTAAGACTGTAGAACCTCCTAACTGAGATAAACTCTTGATAGTCTAACAATGAGATCTTCAAGGAAGATGAAGCCCAGGACATCCACCTTTGCACAATTGCAGTCAGATGTTTCAGTCTCCTTGATGCTTGCTAAAAGTTCTCATCTTCCAGCCCTTAATAGATTTTGATTGTAGCTTCAATAGCCTACTCTGTCCATATGTTAAAAACCAGAAAAAGACAAAACAAAAAAAAACCTAACCTGATGTACGAATTAGGTATTAATCAACCTTTTCAACCCAGTGACTTACCATCCTGGTAGGCATAAATGGTTTTGTGAGCAGTGAGAGCACAGAGGAGCAAGATCTTACTTTTAAGTGTAACACCTGAAAAAAGGCAATAAATACAAGAAGCAGAAGCAGCATGACCAAAAATGTAGAAGTATAAATCACACTGTGGAATGAAGCGCAGTGATTCACCTGCTACGCTGGGTGCTGCTGCCCTGCAGACAATTTGACAGCACAGCAGAAAAGAAATGTAACGCACCAGAAATAAATACTCATCCTCAACTGACACAATGCTATACGTTTTGGGTTATTATATTTCTTCTTGAAATTCAGCAGAAATCCTGGGCATACAAATCATCCAAGCATCAATACAAGGTAAATGTGTGTGATTAAGGAAGGAGAAAGGGCCATCAACACAGTTGCAACCCATAAAAGTTAACTATTATTTTGTCTCCTTTGCACTAGGAGATGGATCCTCTTTGACAGTCCACTTTGTCTTTCATTCATCCTTAGGCCTTTTGCTTGTCATTCACTCACCTTTAGGCTTTCCCTGTACATTGTTGATCACTTTAAATATTGCTGGTTCCATTTTGCTATACTGACATCAGCATGAGGAGTAATAAAGTTCACTAAAGACAAAGAAGCTGTAAAAAAGTGACAAAGTGAAACTTAGAGAAGGTACCTGGTCTCAGTACATGCTTTCTTGCTCTGATAGAAAAGAATCTTTCCTGAGCTAGAGCCAACAAGCACTTACCTTCCATTTTCTGAATTACTCTCTAGTCACTCCTCTCACAAGAGCACAGCAAAAACAAAAAAACAAAAAACAAAAAAAAACCTACCAAAAAACAGCCAATAGTTCATTTCATCTTCCAGGTTTCCAGGACAGGATGCTGTTTTTACACAAAGCTTTCACTATTTTCTTTCACTTTTTGTAGGAGAATATTTGCTAGTTAAAGTCTTAGTAATCTTTTGATAGCTAATATTATCTGTAAAAAAATCATCATCTAGTAGCATCATGATCATGCTATGATAATATCAGAGGTAGTATACCTCACATTCTTCTCTTTCTCACCCATTTATTTGAACCTTCAGATGCTCTTCTGTTTTTTTTTGAGAAAGAGCCTTTGTTCTTAATTTTTTTTTTTTTTGTGGATTATCTGAGATGTAGTTATCTAAAGATCTACTTTGTGGGAGAAATGCTCTTAGAAGGGCAACAGTCGTCTAATGTGTGAATTCATGAATGCAAATATGGTGTCAGTCTCCTTGTAGAGAAATAACATTTCTAGGCTTCAGATAATGACCTTCATTTATCCTGGAGCCCTGCAAAACTCACTGTTAATGTGTAATCCCTGTTCTGAGGGTTTTACTGCCCTGCCACACAATGAGAGAAACAGTTAAGAAAACACAACACGATGATGATGAAAAGTTGAGATCCCAGCATACTGAGCACACAAGCAGTTTTGTTGCATATTTCATGGCACCAAAGGTAAATAGAAGAGAGTCAGAGAGGCTATGCCTGCCCCAGGGCAGGGGTTGGGGACAGCTGTGTGACGCTTCATCTGGAGAGCCACTTCGGATGAAAAGGTTTTGTGAGAGATCTCCTGAAGTTTAATCCAGGCAGATGTTTTCCGTGCTGCAGAAAGATCCCTGCAGTGCTTTGTCAGTGCTCAGCTAATGAGGGAGAGAGAGTGTGTTTTATCTTTGTTACCACGGAAAGTTAACCACAATCCAGCTGGTGATTTATGGATAATGAGTCCTGTCACACGTACAATTTGTGCCTCGCATGAAAGTCATCAACATTTCTACTGCTGATCAGAAATCCTGGTATCTATCTCCTCTATCTCCATGTTTTATTCACAGCCTAGTGATCTGTCAGGGCAAAGGCTTGTTTTAAAGCTGATTGCTATCAACATTTACGTCTGAGAATGCATCTGAATGTCAAGAAGTATTTTGGAAATTGTGATTGTCAGATGGCTGTAGCAGAGGGTGCCTTGGTAGAGTGAAGTGGAAAGGAGATTCAGAGGTTCAGAGGTCACTCAGAAAGAGCTGGGAGAAGGGTAAAAGAAAATAAAAAGTGTATTTCGTAGACAATATCATAGAATCATAGAATAGTTAAGGTTGGAAAAGATCTCTAAGATCCTCTAGTCCAGCCATCCACCTACCACCAACACTGCCCACTAACCCATGTCCCTAGATGCTACATCTACATCTATACTCTCCTTGAACAAATGGTAGTAACAAAGGTCTGTTGTTGCTTTCACTTGCCCAAAGAGATGAGGTGACACATTCTTGACTTTGCAAGAGCATTTGAGGCTCTCTCCAGATGGCTAGATGGATGTTAGGATTTGGCACGCGCAATATGGAAGACATTCCTGCACCCTGGGCATGCTGGCTCCAGCCTCCCATCATGGGTTTCACCAGGCTGAGCCTTGGCTGTGGGTATGGGGGCACTGTGCACTGGTTGAGACATACAAAGGTAAATATATCCTACCCTGGTCAACACAGGACTGAATGCAGCTGCCATGTCTGCGGGGTAAGAGGACCAATTACATTTAAAAGGTAGGCAGGAGGTGGCCACGCAAGTTGTGTGTGTGTACAATTAATTATTTTCTATTGTCTGCATTGCTTTGCAGATACTCTATAGAGAATAGTCCTTCTTAGGAACAAGCGCTCGACTAGAAAAGCTGGTGTTTGAAATCCCAAGGATTAGCTCACATTTATTTATTTAGGGCCTTATCAGCGCCTATCAAAGTCACTGAGAGTTTTGACATTTCAATAGAAGCAGAAACAAATTTTGCTTTATTTTATTTATTTTTACTGTATGAGAAGGAGGACATATTATGAATTTATCAACAGAGCTGTGCTAAGAGTTGCTTTATTTTTTGTACCTAGGGGAAAAAAGATGAAGCAAAGCAGGACATGAGATGTGTCACTTTCTTTTCTACTTTTGCTGGACATATGTTATGAACAGAATGTATTTTTGCACTTCAAATGACAAGTTACCCCACACAATAAATTATCTTTCACCTGCAAAAACAATATGTTTAATAGAGAAAACCACAAAAGTATTTCCAAAATATAGTAAACTTTGCATAAAATAGAAAAGAAAAATGTCTTGACGAGAACCTGCAGCAGTAGAGTGGATTTTCCTAATTTTTCTATTTCTGCAATTTCTTATTGCATGTTCAATTAATTCTGTGCTCCTTTTAAAAAATCCCTTACAATTTTAAAAATATTAATGTGTAATTATGAACATGTTTTTCCTTACTTGTCTTCTGAGATATGTGCTGACTGATCTTAGCAAAGTTGTATAAACCTACATGCAGTCTGTAACATATTCTCCAAATGATATATATATAACTTGAAAGATAAAATGTCAAAATTTCTTCACTACAATTTGCTGAAAAATATCCTATCTAAACTATTTTTGACAGGAAGTGGGGTTGTAAGCATTTTTAATGTTATATAGGCCAGGTTTCTGCACAAATCTGAAGATGTAATAGAAAAAAAAAAACCGAAACCCAAGCAAATTCCAAATAATTTTTTTTTTTTAAATAAAGCATTAAAGTGTCTCACAAAGAATGGCAATGATTTCTTTAATGACATTTTCCATGGAGAAATCAAATCTCCTTCTGATTCATCATACCAAAAATGTTTCACTTAGCGTACAATTTCACTAACAGAAAGTATCAGCGGAAAAAATGCATTTACACAAAATCATATTCAATTAGAAACCTGCAAGATGTCTGATTTAAAACAGATGAACCTACTGCTTTCTAAAAAATTTTTCTCTTTCAGGACAAGTAATGTTCTTATGCGTTATTTTAAGTTCTTTGTAGTCTTCTTTAAATGATGCATGCCCAACCCTATTGTGTTTGAGGGTAAGAAAATGAAAAGCTCTCTTTAAAAAAGATGAGCTAATTCACTTTGACAGTCATTAACCATTCACAGAGTATGTGATTACGATTACAGCACTATAAATTGACTGAAATGTCAAGAATTTTTTTTTGTTTTATGTTTCATTGGAAAATATTTACAGTATTTTTAATAGATATTTACCATGGGAGATATTTACACTTCGCTTTTTCGGGGGAAGAGACATGTCAGAAAATCAGGATGAAATGCAGATTTCTTAGAGGGCAGACTGTGTTTGCCTGAGCTGATGCAATGCTGAATATTATTATTATTATTTTTTTTGCTCAAACACCTCAAGTTGCTGCTTTCTGCTGCTGGAAGAGTGTGGCTGATGGCCATGGGAGCCCCAGCCATGCAAACTGCCACAAACAGGCATAACTTACAGTCAAGCTGAGCCAAAGCATTGCAAGTGACATTTCTTTCTGAGATTTCTTTTTCAGAAAAATTTTAGTGTTTTCTACCTTCAGAGTAAAAGTATTGCTTTGTTTCTCATGAGGCAAAAGAGGAGATGGAGGTAATGAAAAATAGAGGATATAGCTGGAGTTGTCAGAAATTCAGGTTTACAAAGTATAATCACCTAAACTATAATTTAGCTAGTTGCATGGACTAGATATAACCCAAGAAATATACTTTGAGGTAGACAGAAGCTAATCCTGACTAGCCCTTAATTTTCTAAGTATACCCTATGAAGGATTATGAGGCACGTTTGGAAATTGTTTGAGTTCTTTACAAATGAACAGTCCCAGTCCATACTGCCCTGAAGAAAGGTACAAATTATTTATCTAAGTGCACAGTACTGCAGTCTCATCCATTCTGGAGGGTATTTCATTTGGGCAGCATGCAATCATTTAAACCTACAAGTCAAAGAAAATGTGTACAAATGCAAAGCACCAAGGTAACCAGATGAGTCAGAATTTTGCAGTGAGAAACACTTGTCTAAATTGGATAAAGGCTCACCTTTCATCTGTTTTTATTGTTTCTTTGTTGTTGCTGCTGTCTATTAACTGAGGAAATTAGCTAAAATAAATTGATTGACATTGACTTTGTAGGCAGAAGCAATGCATTTTCAAAGAAACAGGAAAGGGACTTCTTTGACTGAGCTGCCCAGACAAGTATTGAATGATTTGCTTGAACGAAGGCAGAGGAGTCCTGAAGCATAGTTGGCACTGTATTACTTAGAGACTGGTCTCTGTTTTGGGCTGTTTGCCTAAAGCTGCCCAGCCAGTAGAACTGGGATGGAAAGGTCAACCAGGCTTGGGCTGCACAGCTGACTGAAACTCTCTGAAATTTCCAAAGATTTGTTTTTTTTACCTTTTCTTTTGTAATCCTGGCTGGCTGTGGGGCTGGAGAAGTGCACAGATGAGTGATCAGCCTTGTAGTGGCATATTGAACCTCTCACACTGAAGAAAATAGCTCACAATAGGTTTGATCTTGAGAAAAAATTAAGAACTACACATCTGATAAAGTTGAAAGACTATAAATTATACTTTTTTGAGCTTTTTTGGTGTTTTTTTTTTTTGTTGTTCATCTGTTTATGTAGTTTTCCTTCAATTCTGCTAGGAGACATGCAATTTAATGGGAAAAGAAGGTGAAGAGTGTGGAATTCATCCTCACTTTCAGTGATTAAATTTGATTGAAAATCCAAGATGAGACTGACAAATGTAGAAGAAGCTGAGGGAAATCTGGAACACAAAATCATATATAGCACACTGAGATCCCAGAAGGGCAGAAGGCCAGAGGGAATATTAAAGCAGCATGATGTCAATTGGAAATTAGTTTTATTGTAAGATATGCATCCTTCCAAAACTGGCATTAATGGGAGCCTTTAAAATACTGAAGGGGGTGATAACATTAAAATATGATGTTTTAGTTTGTTTGGATCCTGAGCAGAGTGAAATAATAATGGTAATGATGATTGAAGTAATAATAGTAATTAAAATAAATATAACTATGTATCATTCTCACTATTTTTGTTTATGCTTCTCAGAAAGTTTTGTGGCTAAGCAGAAAAGGAAGATATTCAGGCCTTGATTAATAGGACTATTATATCCAGCAATTGCAGCAAACCACTTCACAAATCTCAAGCATTGAAAATAGCTTGAGTTTGCTGCAGAACACCCTGTACTTTAGGCCTGTGCTGTCCCCTGCAACTCAAATTTGCATTGTGCTCAACAGATAAAGACTGTTATTAGGCTGAGCATTTAGGCAATAAGATGCAATCGGTTTTGTTTCATGCCAAGTTTCGGTCGGCATCTCACTGTTTCAGTAAATAGGTTCTTAATGTGACGTTAAATCCTTGCTTTTCTCCAAATCTCCCTTACTGGAACGGGTCTGGTTTCGCAGCCCTGAATGTGCACATGGAGAAACAGCAGTGAGTGAGCAACATGGTTAATCGCTGTACTACATTTGAACTTTTTGCAAGTTGGCTGTGTTAGCCTTGGATAAAGAGGCTTCTTCCAGCTCTGCATCACCAGGACATCCAGCAGGACTTGTGGAACTGCAAGTTGTGCTTCTTACCACTGCTGCTAGGTCCAGCCTCCTTCTTGGGTTCTGCTCTCACATGCTCTCTGACTTTCAGCCTGGGGAGACTGATTTAGCCATGCCCCTTGTCTTGTGATGCTGTTCCAGCTTCTTGCTCCTCTAACTGTCCACACTGCCGTAGTGATGGCTCCTGCATGGGCTCTGCATTGTGGTTTGTCAAGGACCACCCTCCCAGTGGAGGAACCTAAGTGTGAACTAGGTTTGTGGGACCTGTTGTTATGCCCTATGTTCTCAGTGAAGGCAAAACAAGAGTGCTCCAAGGAGTGCAGAGAATCTCTCACAGTGGAGGCTACCAGGTACCTTGGTATGGAGGATGTGCTGTTGTCTCTATGCTTCACCAAAGGCAGTGCACCTCTCTGCAATTCTCTCCCTCATCAGCAGAATGGGATGAATATTTCCCTTTGCTATCACGCCAGACAAAAGCACGTGCTCTGGGATCACATTACCATCAGATGTACTTTATTAACTTCAGCTTCACTTTCCACCTCTTCTCACTTAGAACCAGTCACTTGAACTGCACTGCAGACAGAACCTTTGCTTTCCTATCACTCAATTCCATATTTCTATCAGAAAAAATTGATGCTGAACATCTTAGAAATTTTAAAGAAAATTCCAGCTAAATTCTACTCTCTCTTACTGTGACTGTTTTGAATTAGTGGTGATCACACACTACATTTAATTTCCTTAAAATCATTAGAGATGATGTACTAATGAAATAAGAATTTACAATATGGGTGGAGGAGAAATTTAATGTTAAACAAATGTTTTACAGATAACAAGATAGTGAATACCTTCCATGGAAAGACCCAAGTATGAACACTAAACACAGATCATGAGGTCAGCACACAACATTAAATCTTTTTCAATCTTCAGAAACATGAACTTTTGGTAATTTATCTTTGCAGATCTTTTGGTAGTTTATCAACCTTCATGGTATTTTGTCATCGTTTGCCCCTGTATGCCTTGTTGGATAAGACTAATTACCTATTAAGGCACTATCATAGGAAGATGAGATCAAAGTAAGCCTAAGACATCATTATCTTCTGCTTTTATGGTGCTGTGATTTCAGTACACAGTGCAGTTCAGAAATTGCAACGTTAGCAGACCGGGCTATCCAGATGAGGAGGGTTTATTTGTTTATGAGTCTATATTGATGGAACTCCTCCAGCAACAATCTGGCACAAATTTATGCATTTATCTAAGATTATCCATGAAGCAATGTGTGCCTCTGCATATCTTTGCATGATTCAGGTCATTTACTCAAGATCAGTAGCATGCCTGAATTCTAACTCCATCCCAACAAAAGCAGCAAAAGTACAGGAATATATACCCTTATGCAGCCCTTTAGGCCACAATGCACAATTTCATAACTTAAAATTAACAGGGAGGGAGAGAGGAAGAACTGTGATTATCATTTTATTGCCAAAATTCTCTTAGCAACCCCCAGACTTCAAAGCTAGACACATTTTCAACAGGAGATAGGGTTTGTATAAGGGACACCCTTATAGAGGGACACCCTGCAAACTACTCACTGAAAATGTGTTCCCTTGCTGTACTGATCATGAATGATCAAGCATTTCATCTCTGTGCTCCTTTTGCTGTAAGACGATTTTGAGAGATGAACAAGAAGTTTTTCTAGTCTCCTTAATGCTGGTATGTGACAATTTGGTAATCTGCAACACTATACATTTCTCAGGGATTAATCAGGATACTTTAATATATGTAATAAATAACATATACCTTAAGTATTGCAAGAAGTCTAAAAGAAAACATGTTTCTCCTATTATTTCTTTCCCTTTTTTAGTAGCAAGCATCGGACTTTAACAAAGGAAAATAAAGGAATGAAACATTCTATCTTTATTTTGTGGGTAGGGATTGTAAATGTCCCTCAGAAAACGAATTCGCATCCTTGCTTTTAGTTCCCAGCATGTACATAAAGAGAACTTATAATCCCATTAAATCTTGTCAGAACTTTGCTGTACATGTAGGCTGAATAATGAGTTTTCTTGTAGGAAGTGCGAAGCAGAAAAGGTTTATTCTCTCATCTTCTTAGTAAAGATGGGTTGGAACTAGAATACCCTGAAACAAATATGTTTCTCTCATCCTATCTAAGATGGGGGTCATGCTAAGGCTGTCACTTGGCAATGGCAATCAGCAGCAGAGGATCTCACAGTCCTGGGACACTGCTGCTCTTGAGGGACACCCCAAGAAGAGCATTCTGCCATGTTGTAAACCGTTTGGGGGATGTCTCATTTTTTCTGATTTATCCCCCCAAATTTCTGCAGTCTTTTGCCTCTGAGGTTGAATTTTTCTTTGTGGAGAGCCAGAACCTCCCCAGGTATCTGGGGATGAAGCTAGAAGCCAAAATGCAGAAGAAAGGTGACAGAGTTGGGCCTTTGACAGAGACATCTAAAATCACAAGAAACCTGAGAAAGAAAAAATAGTGAATTCACTGTGACAAAAGAGCACAGTGAAGCAGTCAACCAATGGTATTAAAACAAAGCTGTGGTAACTGCAGCCACTACACTATTAGCAATCAGTAGTGGGTCAAACCCCAAACAAGTTAAAACGTTCATCTACCTAAGGCTATTAGTGTAGAGATTGGCATGCAATTTCTGACTCAGGAAATTTCTACTAAGCAGACTTCAAAACCCACAGTTTTGTGGCAGAGAAGGTGTTGTTTATCTTACCTTTTGTTTTTCTACTTCTCCTATGCCATGACTTCTTCCCCATAAGACATGTATGTTGCCTAGGCAGTACACATGCATGGTTTGCAGGGTCCTCAAGCATAGGTAGATGAGTATTTCTGGGAGGTGATTTGCATTATTTCTTAATCAAGGCTTCTCCTTGAGTTATCTGGGGCCTGGGCAGTTTTATTCTAAGATCAGTGGTACCTTGCTCCGTGGAATGCTTGAGAATGGCATCTAGTTGTGCTAGGAGAGGTTCAGGCTGGGTGTTAGTCAAAACTTCCACTCTGAAAAGAGTGGTTGGGCAGTGGCAGAGGCTGCCTGAGTTACTGTCACTGCAGATATAAGAAATATGGCACTAGGGGATGTGGTTCAATGGGCAGTATGGGTGGTAGGTGGATGGCTGGACTACATGATCTTAGAGGTCTTTTCCAATCTTAATGATTCTGTAAGAAATGAAGCAAAAAAATCCCAGGTAAAAAACCATCAGTAAATTCCTTCTTTTGTGTTCTTTTTATTTTTATTTTATTTTATTTTTTTATAAAAGACATCATGGGAAGCACTCAGTGTAACTACCTTGCATCCTTGGCAGCTGCATAATGTAGCTCAAAGCTGCTCTCTCACACCTGGCTTTACTTTCAGTCATCTTGAATAAGCAAGTGCTAAATTTGACTGGCAAAGACAACTTTAAATCAGAGCCAGGAACAGAAGATATGGGCAGGTATCTGTCAGACAGGAAAAATAGAACAAAAAAATAGGGCCAAGAAGCTACCCTTGGTGCTTAAGACGGTGTCATAAATTTGCAACAAAACATTGTAGGCTGAGCTGAGGAGAGCCAAAAGTTGTAGCTGGTGTGCTGAGTATTTATGCTTCTGGAGAGAATAGATCTTTTCTTCCTGTTGAGCATTGCCTTGCTGCAATTTTTTCTTATGTCCTGCAGAGTGCAGAGTGGTGTTTTGAAATCGAGGATGTATTAGTCTGGAAAGAGGATAAAGCCTAAGCCTGCTTGAAATTCTCTTTGGTAACAGCAAGGAGAGCAGGCTGCTCTGAGTTATGAATGTGGCCTTTTAAAAATGGAAATAAACAGACAGAGGGAACAGACGACTTTAATGAAGAACTACCAGTGTCTTTTTCGCTCTCAGATTCCATTAGCAAACAGACTGAAAAAACAGTGCAGTTTGTGTCAGGAACAACTGGTCACTCCTGTGCACTTCAGCTTTCCTCAGACACATGTACCTGTCACTGCAGAGGAAGACTGAAATGCCAAGGGGCATCTGCAGCAGTCAGCCTAGCAACAGCCTCATTTAAGGCCATGAAAACCTTCTGGAGATTCAAGCTGAGATGATAGGGCTTCCCTAGGGCATCTAATTCAGATTCCTGACTGTGCCTATCTTTCACTCTACCTTTGACTATGCAGTCCAGAGGTCAATGTGCATCTGAAAGCCACAGTTTGGAGGCGTGGATCCTTCACGTTGAGTACTATGCACCATCTGCGTTTATGGTAACTTTAATGGCACTGTTGCACTAGAGCAGGCACACATAACTCTCCTTCTCCAATATGAACTGCATCAGTCTAAGGGACAGATAAGACAAATTAGGTAAGCAGCCTTTGGGTGTTGCCATGGATGGAAACAATAACACAACACACTTTGCTACAGAGAAGCAAAAATATGTTTATTGATTTAATACAGGTATTATGTAGTGATTTAGCAGTGAATTAACAAGGTTTAAGATGGCTGAAAACATTTGATTCCTTTTTATATAGAAAGTAAAGTAAATGTGCTCATATAAGAGGACCCTCCCATTGAGACACAAGGTTCAGAGTGGAGCCTCTTGCTTTCTAGACTCCTTGAACCACAAAGCCTAGGTATTCTGGATCCACTCCAGAGTTGGTCAATGGTTTGCATCTAAAGAATTGTAAAAAACAGTCGATCTGATATAATCTTAGCAAAGGTAACAAAGATTAAAATCAATCTTAGATTTTATCTTAGAAAAGCTAACAAAACTGAAAATAAACCATTAGTTACTTATCGATGATCTGTATAGGTAAAGCATCTTGATATCAAGATGTAAGGGATCTCTGAGCAGGTGTAACCTCAAGAGCTGTTCCCACTCAAGGGGAGACCCTGTCATGCCACTGCCAATCTCAAAAGGGCTCTCAGCCTGCTCACTATTTATGATTCCAACAGTTTGTTTTACATAATGCATGAATACTTAGAGTTATGGTGGGAACACTTCACATTTACAAATGGCCATTTGAAGTTTCACCATCACACATCTGTCTGTGATTCATAACATCAGGCTGTGCCGTGCTGTAAGAATGTGGAGCCCTTTTTGCCATTTCGTAACAAAGTGATTTATTCTTCAGTCCATGTTAAACCAGTGCGACTCTGCTCACAGAAAGCTCTGCTGTAGCTCACCCCACATCTCACAAAATCCGTTGTGAGATGGTGTTATAAACAAGACAGGAAAAGAAAACATGAAGGAAGGATTTGGGGCAAGGGATTGACCATTTCATGAAGTCTGGCATGGGGTGCACTGTGATGCTGCTTTGCAGCTGGATCATTAACCAAAGCAGTCAGCTCTTAAGTTCTCTCACTACCTCATACAGCGTTGCAGCACACAGCACGTAGGGAAATAAAACCCACAAATAACCAGGAAGGATAGGAAAAAGGGCAGTCTGTATCCCATTGAGCAGAAATTCTCTCTTGGATCTGAAATGCCTGGCAATGGCAGTGGAGTTAATTCACACTTGTCAACCAGCCGCAGGAGGCCTGGGGACCTCTTGCTTCTGCATGGCTGTGTGTGCAGTGCTGTACCTGTCACAGACGCTGGATGAGACGTATCTTATATTATTCTTATAGCTTTAGGGCAAATGGAGGGAGAAGGAGGGGAGAAAATAAAATCAAACACACAGAAGAACATGAACACAAAGTTGACAAATGCCTTGTGCTAGATGGGGTCTGATAGTGACATTGTTCTGGGACCAGCTGTCAATTTTTTATTAACACCTTCAACACAGCAGAGTATACGGAGTATGTGAGCAGGTTGTGATTTGGGGTTTTCTCTGTCTTTGTGTGTATGTATGTGACTAAAGGTTTTGCAAAGCAGGGCAGAAAGCAGGAGAGAGACCCTTTACTCTTGAAGTGAAGACAGGTGCCTTTGCAATTCAGCACATGACAGTAAGGCCAAATTCCTCTTCCTCTGTCCATCCAGCAGTGATTGTGTCTCTGAAAGCTGTACTGGGTACAGCAAAGTCTTCTCCTTCCAGTAAGTCACACATCATGGATGGCACCATGGGATGGGAAGGGGCAAAATGGTGTCTGGGCCTTCCAAAAAGCCTCCTTATATTTGGAAACAGATGATGCATTGATATTGGTTGGTGCAGAGACTTCTCTTTCTCCTCTTGCCTGTTAGATTCCTCGAAGCTAGCTTCCTTTTCTAATTTCTAGCCTGATATGCCATCAGCAGTGGGGAGTAGTGACCCATACCTCCATTGGTGGTATTCTGAGCAGTCCTGTGGCTTAACAGCCACCATTCCAGTGCTGTCATTTACTCGGTTTTTGTATCCTTTTCAATCTCTTGAGTGTTTGACAATGATTGACATGTTCCTGTATGCTCACTGAGCTCATGATAGCTTCAGTGCTGTTTTCCATCACAAATCTTTTGACCTCTTCTTCTCTTGCTTCTGAAGGCTGCTGTTTCCTTCATTATTAGCTGATGACTGACAAACCCAACAGGAGCAATGAAATGTTGTTGCAGATCTGGACCTGTCATTAAGACCTACAAAGATGTGCCCCCCAGTCTTCCAAAAATACTTTGATCTGCCTGTTGCTTCCCCTTCCACTCCCCCTGTAACTCTTGTGGGTGAAATGCTAAGTATTAATGTATGGATCATTGATTCTAATGATCATTTCATCGTAGGAAGTGTGACAGAGGAATACATTATGATGACTGCCTGATACTGGATGGATCTATTATCTCTCTAATTTTCTGGCATTGTTTGTTTTCTGTACTCTGCTTTACTAAGAAGAGAAGGAGTGTGATTCTGTGAAGACTGGGCTACGCTAGTAGCATACAGGAATAATCGTATAGGAATACGATGCCTCACAAGGGTGCATATTAGAACAGTGATTAGAAAGCTAGGTTTTGAAGATTACAGTTTGAGATGAAATCATTTCCCAGTGCTAAAGTCAATCTCACAAAATGTGACTTTTTGATCTATTGCTTAGATATTATAACACAAAGGAGAGCAGCACTCAAACACGTCTACAGGTGGAGCCCTGCGACCCAGTATTGTTGAAGGGTCTTCAGCTTCCAATTGTTTAAGTCACTTTAAAAATTAGTCTGATTTGTTTGAGTTACCCTCATTCTCTATTAAATGCAATGTTACTTGCTGCAAGTCAATGTTATTAACTGTCTTCTTTATTTATATTGTTTCTGACTGTATACTGCACTGCTATTCTAGTCAGAGTTAGTTGTCTGTGTTCCCTTTGTGGAGAAATGTGAATACCTGCAAGAAGAGATTTTCCCTGTCTTCCTTACAAACACCTTAGGGTGGATGGGTTGCCCATAACAGCTTGCTTTATATTCAGTGAACGGTGTGAGCCCAGAAGCAGCCCAGAAAACAAGATTAGACTTGATGATGATTTTAAATATAAATTTAGTGAATCACTGAATCTAGACTTCCAAGTCTTCACAAGCAGGTCTACTGTTATCATGGGTCCCATTGCCTAAATACTTCTTGGAAATGGTGCTTAAGTGCTGTGGTTTTTTTTTCCTGTATCTGAAAATACTGCTTAAATCATGCTTAAAAGCAAAACAAAAAATGTAATTCTTTCCCGAAGAAAGCAGATTTTATGTAAAGCTAGCATATATAGGTAGACCTACAAGTGAGGGAACATTGGATAGCAGATAGCATAAATGTCAGATATTTAATTTCTGGAGCTTTAGCTTGGAAACATCATCACAAAAAGAACATTGATGCCATGCAGTGAAGTAAGAAAGCTCCACATGAAATAATGGTTGAATAATAATTTTGATCAATTCTACATATCTATCGCAGTTGAAATGAATTGAGAAAAAAGGGACATCTTAATTGATGATCCCCCAAGCTGTTGGGACGGGTGGTAAACATCATGGTAGTATTTAGAACCCATAAATTACCAAGACAGTGATATATCAGTGACTGAATGAATAATGTAAAGATCAACATGGCTTATTTAAATTTACCTTAACCTTTTCTTCCACGGGTGTGCAAGAGGAGAATAACTGACTCAATTAAATTTTAATCTTGGAAACAATCTGTAGCTGGGTTTGCCATAAACCAGTTTTCTCTTTCCCACATAAATTAGGCAAAACTTCTAAGCTTGATGTCTTCATAATAATACGGACTGTAATATGATCAGAAATTATTCAAGGTAGACATTTGCGTAGTAAGATTCTCAGCTAACCTGAGGGATCAATTTTGTGTTTCTATTTTCTCAAGCAATGCATTTGTAAAATCGAGAATACTTGTTCTGTTCCAATATAGTGCCTTAACAAGCCCCATAAAAAAGAAGAAAGAAAGTATGTCTATGTGAGAAGCATTTTGGATCAGATTCTATATGTGGTGAAGGGGTAATAAATGACTTAAGTTTAATTATAAAAAAATTAATGTAAATAATATATGTGTTGCAACTGACTGGAAGAAACAAGAGTTTCATGAGGTCACTTGAATTGTCAAGAAGCAGATTCCCTTGTGGTTAGCTGAGCTCTTGTTGAGCATTATAATTCCTGCTTGTTTTTTTCTCAAGTGTAAAACAGCAACAACAACAAAAAAACCAACTCAGTTTGTGTATTTTTTTTGTTTGTTTTTTGTTTTCTTCCATTTTTAATGTTAAGTAGCATATGTCTGAGTCATTCAGCAGATCACCTTAAGTCAACAGAGCCAATTGGCTGAAACTTTGAGCCCATAGCTGCACATAGCTGTGGACAACAAATACTGTGTCTGAGAGAGGTTCTACTATGCTTGATCCTATTCTACTGTCTTATAGTGGATAGGATGCAAGAGTTTTATTGAAATAAAATCTAGAAAAGATAGCTATGAGGGCCTTCTAAGAGCTCGAGGACCCAAGTTACAATAAAAAGATGAGAAGAATGTTTTGAGATGACAGAGGTAGGAAGTCACTTCATTGCATTGAGGTTTTTTAGAGATAGTGGAGAAGTAAAAGGGATTCCCTGAGTCACGCAGGATTGAAAAGAGAGGGGCATGTCCACGAGTTCTCCAGAAGAGAAAGGGGGCAGCTGAATATGCAGTACTGATTTTGATTAATCTAGGAAATGAGTGATTCTTGTTAACAACCTTCTATTGCTAATGACTCAGACTGAAGTATGGCTGAATTATTTCACCCATCATCTTGTAAACAGAGGAGACTGAAGCAAGGCTCACCAAAGAATATTACATTGAAAAATGCCTGAGCAAAAATTCTCATATGCTTCTTCTTAGGTCTCAGTTATTTTGTGATGTTGGAATTCATAGCATCACCTGAATACGAATGACAATAATGTGGAATCAGTAGAGACTGCATGTGTATATCTTCTGAAGTCTTTATCGCGCTACACTCATAATCATTCTTCTAGCAAAGAATAATAATTTACTCTTCCTATTTGGGACCCTATTGCAGACATTAAGAGATGCAACATCCCTCTGAGAAGGCATATTTTATTGGCACAAAAGGCACAGGTAATGTAAATGATAAGACAAAAGTATGTTGAGACAGAGGTGAGCTTTTATGGCATTTCATATTTCTCTCTACTCATGTCTGGAACTTCAAGGTGACTAGAACTTTGCTCATGAAAGTGAGAACCTTGGTCAAAGACATAACTAAAAAAATCTAAAGTGTCATTATTCTTAAGACCTCTGCCTCAATTACAAGATCATACAGCCATCCTCAGTATATTCCACTGAGTTTTGAAGGTGTGTGGTAATTCTGCTCAAAGATAGAAAAAGGAGAAATACTGTAAGGGAAAGAGGAAGGCATGAGAGGGATGAAAGCAGATGTAAATGGAAATTATAAATGAAACATTATTATGTAAGGCCAGTAACAGTTTTTTTAATATAACTAAGATGGGTTACTTTAATAATCTTTAAGGACTTGATTCAGAACTGCGTTACAAACCATTTTTGTGGGGCTTCTGCTCTTGCTGCCTCTGTGTACAACTCACAGGTATTTAAATAAGAAAAGGGAAATTTAGAGTTTTTATTACTTCTTCACAGAGCCTCCTCAGGTCTGGAGAGATGTGTAGTTGCCTCAGATTTATGTATTGAGGAGAGTGCCCAAGCCTTGATAACAGTCTTAGAAAGTGATTACCTCTTGTAGATTTTACATCTGAACATATACACTAGGTATGGCAATTTGGTTGGGGGGGTGGGAGTGGAACATATACTATAAAGTCTCTCATGCACAGAGGAGCGGCTGATTAGATTCATGAACTGCAAAATTGACTTTCTCCCCTGGTTCAGCTGTCAGGTGCATTTTAGAAATGACCACTCTTCCCTTACAAACAGGCAAGAATGGGAAAGAATGTCCTTCACAAGTGAGGTTGGGACTATCTAGGAAACCAGAAGGCACTGCTTCTGGTTTCACAGGCACATCTTAGCATGAGAAAAATGAGGGAAATGCTAAAAAATTCCAAAACATAGAAGGAAAGTCTAAGGTTATGATATTTCAGTTTAAGGTAATGATCTTCTGCACTTTTACCTTAGTCATTTGACTGAGCTCACAGATATTCAAAAATATGCAAACTTTGATCTTTTTTTGAACAGGTGAGGGGGGAAAGTCATGCCACCTCTAAGTCTGTGAGCTAACTCCTGCCACTGAAGGTAGCCTAATATCTGAATTGTTTCTTATCTTGAGGACAGAAACATCCCTGGTGAATATGTTGGCCTTTTGAATGTAAAAGATAATATCAGCTTCCCAGCTAGGGAATGCATCCAGGTTATTCCTACCCTGGAACAAACCCCACACCAACTTCATATTGTTATGGGTAAGCACCTACTGTGTTATCCGCCTTACTGGGGAAATCTGAGGATAAAACTCTATTCTAATAAGAACAGGTGCTAGATCATCAAAGGATTTGGTAGATACTTAGTCTAGGACTTGGCAAAAATGCCATTTCCACAATGTGAAGTAGATCCAAATAAAGTGGGACCACGTGGGAGATCACAAGCAACTCGATGGTTTGCAATAGCTACCTCCATAAGAGCTGCTTCTGTCCTTTTCCCAGAAAAGCTCAGGATGAAAGTCTGACCACAGATGCAACACTGTCTCTCTCTCTTTCCTTTAGCTCTTGCTGTTTCTCCTTATAGCATTGCATTGCAAACCTTTAGTGGCTGCCTTCATGCTTTTCTTCATTCTTTGAAGAGGTTGCATGGGGAGGAGAATCAGAGCATCATTTGTCAGTCTTGAGCTTTCTTTCATAGGGTTTGCTTGCCTTCTGTTCCCAGAATATTCACTGTTGAATAGCAGAATGAAATCCTTACTTAGTGTGATCTGCCCATGTCTGATAGTAGAGAACTGATCTTTTTTTCAGACAGGTGAGTTTAAGGCTTTTGTCATTTACCAGACCACTTCTTTTCCCTACTGATAGGCCACAGTGTGTGCTACAGAGATGAAGCCATATCATCTTCTGCAGACAAGTGGAGCCAAAGTAATTTCTAGATGAATAGCACAAGAAAAAACACTAATTAAGAAACTCTCAAATTTCTGTATTTAATACCTATGCAATACCTATTTAATATCTATCTAGCGAGCTTATACGATGCTTACATTGAATATTTTAAACACTTATAGATTAGAGACTTCACAATGGTAATCCTGAATCAAATTCCCTTTCAATTTTTTTTTCTGATCTTCCCTTAAACACATCTAAATTGTTTGCATTCAAAGTTTTAGAGCCTGATGACACATTCCTAGAGGAACTTATTTTGACCTTTCCTCCTCCCAGTTTCATTTGAAGATCTTTAATTTTTGTACTTGACTGGATGTACTTTTCTCTGATACATCTATTCAGCATCCACACAAGTACATGATAAGATTTCTTGTGTTGCAGAATTCAACAGATTATCGAGATCAATAGTTCCTGATGGGCCTATCTTCCCTGAATTTGTCTAATTTCTTTTTGAGCCTATTTACATACCTCAAAGTTATGCTCATAGCATGTATGTACTGAGTGAGAAAGCTCTTCTGATTGCTCTAAAACTACCAATTTTTTTCTTGGTTCCTTTTGCTGGGAAGTTCCAAATACCTCATTTCTGTATTTTTCTTCTTTCTGTCTCTAGTGTTTTTATGGACCTCTGCTACAGTCTCCTGAGTCATCTTTACCCAGGCTGAAGAGTCCTAAATTATTAATTTTGCTTACTGAAGAAGCTACTCTGAATCTCTGATAGTCTGTGCATCTTCTCTGCTCGTCTTCCCTCTTCCTCTTCTGTGGTCCTTCCAATAGATGATTGCAATTGCATGTGGCATCTGAGAGCTGGGCAGAGAATTCGTGCATTCACCACATTCAATCACTGTCTCTAAAATTACAGACCACAAATGAATGTAAATGACTTAGGATTCAAGACCTGAAAGTACTGGACGTGTACTTACTTCATAATATCACTTCCTTATAAATGTATGTTCCATAAGTGCATGTATGCTTCTCTTTTCTTTATACGTGCTGTCATCTTTCTTATTTTTTAGAGATAATATAATTACACTCTCCTGTTGGATCTTCCTGAATTGCTGAAGTTTTTTCACTTGCATTTCAGTTTAAAGTGACAAGTTCAAATGAGCATAAGGGATTTAGATGCTCAGTTTAAGGGCATCTCTGTCTTTGGGAAAAATCAATTCTTGATGATTTGATGAATTGAAAATGAGTTCCAATACATTTCCCTATCATGATTCAGCTACATCCCAGGCTAATAATAAAGGAAAGTTATCGCCTGCTAGTTCCTTGAAGGCATTCATGGATTTCAGCTCATTTTTAACCTGATAAATATTCACATTACAAAATCTGTATAAATTTTTCCTGGCACTTGGAGTTTCTTATCATTCTTACCTGAATTATCTTTAGGGAGACAAACTTGAGAGTAGATTCCCTGCATCTTAGGGTGGCACTTTGAAACTTCAGTACATACTGTGGAATGTCCACAACTGACTGTTCTTCTCTTCAAGGTCTACAGACTATGCTCCAGTGAGAGGAGACTGTGATTTACCACATAAATTATCATGACAAATCTACAGCCTTATGAATAATACATAGGAAGGATGGGATGGGATATCTGTTGTCATTTCTGTGGATGTTACTAGTAACCCGTAAAGTCACTCCTCTGGGGATGCTGTTCTGAAGAAGCATGATGCTAAGGTTGCAGAGCATCTTGCTTGGCATGTAGAATTGCTGTTTATAATGCAGGTTGAATTTGCCAGCACATGCACAGTTTAAAAAAATAAAACTAAATGTAGAGACAGAAGTAGAAACAGCCTTTGTGCTGGGAGGAAGAAGGAAAAATGATGATACCATAACATGCTTCTTGGCAAATAATCATTTAGGAGATATTAAGAAAATAAGTGCAATATGACATGGAAGTGATCGATTTTTTTTTGTTTAGTTTTGCCCTAAGGGGAATGTCTTTTATTCAGCCATGCGGTTGAATAAAATATGAACCACCCAGTTTTGCTTCGTACTTCTGTGTTTTTATTAAAATGTTCAAGGTTTAAAACTTCATAAATTGGTAAAGGAAAAAAATGAATCTAGGGATGGCAGTGTTTCAATCCAATCTGTACAATAGCAAGAGTAACACCAGGACTGCAGGAACACATTTGTTTAAGCTCATATTGCTGTGACAGAGAGGTTCTACTCAAAAAGTCCATGACCCCACTGCATCCAGAGGCAATCAGTTCTCCCAAACTTACTGCATGCCCTTGCCTCAATATTGTCTATATCTCGTTGCTCTGAATCTTCATTTTATTCAAACTGGGCTGTTTACTAATATGGGTGTGTGATTGCTATAACTAGAGGGAGCCTCTTAAATTAGGGTCTAACATGGGATTTACTTTTTGGAGCAGATAAAAGTATAGTGCTTTCTGGTCAGTTCTCTTCTGCTCTTTATAGGTGAAAACACTCTGGATTTAGATATACATGGAACTAATGTGATGGAGAAGATTATTAACATTTTGTGTTGGATCATTAAAACTGTATTTCTCTTTGTGACTGTTGAGTAAAAAATAGACGGAGTGGACACAACACTTGAGTTCTTGACAAATTTCATTCTAGCTATTTGCTGTGATGTTACCAATCAGAAGATGTGTGCATAGAACATAAAAATAGATATTTAAAAATTAGGAAAATATAAGTGGTCGAAAGTCATTAGTTAATCCCTTTTTCTTTCTCTCCAACAAAAGTAATGAGATTGGCTTTGGTATTAAAAGATCATTCTGGTTGGAAAGGACCTTAGTAGGTCATCTAGCCTAACTTCCCTCTCAAAAAGCAAGATCAGCCCAAATGTTGTAGAATTTTATTCTTGTGAGGCTACGTGATGAATTTAAGAAAAAAATCAAACCTTGATTCCTTCTCTGGTATTCCATGACTTGTCATCCACGCTGATCGAGAAGGAACCTGAAGTCTTCCTGCCATTTTAGGCTAGGCTGACATCACAGAGCTCACAAATGTTCTATCTTAAGCTTAAATGTGTTGGTGCCCCAGAAAGACACCGTAAAAGGTAGTACTCAGCCCTTTTCTGTTCTGAAGAATTTTATTTTGTGAGAGTTTAAATATCCTCCAACCACAGAATAAAACCTTTGGACAATTTTAGCATCTCTCTCCAGGTTGTTCTGTAGGGAAGAGAGGTCCTTATTGGACCTTTGACATCAAGTTGTCTGGCAAAGCCTAAGCACATAATTAACCTGAGCAAAACAATGGGGGGCACACATTACATTCTGATGTGTGTGGGTAAGATCATGATCAGATTAAATCAAAACAATAAATGGACCCATCCAGATATCCACATCTCTACTTTTTGCCCAACAGCAGCTGCTGAGAATAGTTTAATTCTGTTTGCAGTTTAATCACCAGCATGTTTACAAAGGGAGGACAGTATTTTTATGTATCTAGCAAGTAAATTTATCAAAGACAAATGTAAGTTCAGAAACAGAGTCTGCTCACACCCAGGTTCAGCAGACAGGGTCAGGGGCATTAAAGGTATTAGAAGGATTAAATGTGCTAGCTGAGAGAAAGCTTTGAAGAGTTTCATTAAGATTGAGAGAGATGAATAATATTAAGCCTCATGATCATACATGTCATTTTGGGAGAGAGGGTATTAGAAATGGAAGCAAACATCATTAACAGCAACTAAAGGAACAGTTTCATCTGCATGCATAAATATTTTAGCCCTTGCTTTTCCTCTGGGTAGGTCATTAAAGAAATGCTTGAGAAAAAAAATAATAAAAGAAAGAGGATGAAACATTCAGCCTAAAGGCGTTTAACTGGAAAAATGAGTGCAAGGTTAAGGAATGTAGGCAGAAACAAGAGTAAAGGGCCAGCCTTTGTTCACTTTGAAAGAAGTGTTAGGTTTGTGATGTTTGTACAAACAAGGAACCTGGCTGTGCTATATCAAGGCTGAAGGTTCTGAATGGCAGTATATAGATGAGATTTGTTACTGCCTTGTGACATACTTTAAACCAGCCTGCAGATACACCTGGACCACTGACTTTAATGCGTGATTGGGAGCAAAGTCTTGAGGATGTGATTTTTATAGATGATTGCCCAGAGATACCTCATCTGGACTTTTGCCTTTGAAAAGCACCAACAAGCTGGTTAAAGTGAGTGGAGGTACAATCTGGAAAGTTTGGGCTTCTTACCACTTAACTCATGAGGACAACGCAGGGCAAGAAACCATCAAGTTGAAATTCTTTTTCAGAACTAGTAACAGAGATATCTCCCAGTAGCCTCCTTGATGCGTCAGTAAAGTCACTATCTTGTCACTATTCCAAAGCTTGAAAAGGATTGTCTTTGCTGTAGTAAAATGCAAATTAGCTTGACCGGGCTTACATCCACAGCAAGGTCTCTTTTGGAAATGGCAATAAAACGTTTTGTAGGAACCACCTTCTCTTTTCCCTGTCAGGAATGAATATCAGTTGAGAGTGATGCTGCTCTATCTGTAAAGTCAAAGCTGGCAGGTAATTTATCACCTTACATTAAGTTGACTCATTAGAAACTATGGAGGCTAGACATTCGTATCGTTCCTGTTACTCTCATTTCACAAAGCTTCCTGTCCCTCTGCTTTGTCCTTTGTTGCTAAATTGCAATTATCATGGATCTTTGATCTCTTCACCTGCAGGTGACCCACTCATCCGTCACTACGGAGATTATTTAGGCAGTAAAAATCCAAGACTTTCTGCAGATTAAAATAACCTTTAAGGCTTTCACCTGATTGTAGAACAGCCATACAGGTTGCATCAGGAGGCTGGAGGTGACATTGCCAGCTCGAAGCAGTAAATGATCTTTGCTGATTTAAAAATCAGATTTGATTTCAAGTAGTACTTGTTTGTGGCTTATACAAAATTTTCCTTTTCAGCTTTTGTTCACGTCTTCTTTGTTCTTTTATTGTAAATGGCAGCAATTGAATGGCCAGACATTATCATTCTATAGGAAATGCTAAAAATCACAAATAACCTGTACCTCAAGTTGGTTTGTTAGAATTGGACATGTAAGTGGACAGTTTCTGTCATTTTGTCCTAGTCAGCTGGAATGTGTGCAGTGTATCCAGAGCTTTCAGCTGGATTTGCTGTACGTGGACTGAATAGCTTGACAGCATGAAGATAGTATGTCTATTCAGCATTTCCTAACAGCGTGGTACTTATTAGAGATCTGGGGTACAACTGATTTGGAAAGTTGCTGTGAACCTATCAAGGTTTTTTCTGGATGTGAATCAGACCTGTTAAAGCTGTAGTGCAGGCTGAGTATACAGAAAGGCCAGAGAAAAGTAGAGAAAAATCCACTTGGGCTCATTTCTACAGTGAAAAAATATAACTTGCCTTGAATAATGACTATTTCTTCCCTCAATATCAGCTTCAACAATTCCATTTTGAGTTCAATTTCATTTATCAGAATTCATTTTTACCTGCAGCGAGTTGTGTTTCAATCTACAACTTAGAAAAGAATAACAAAGAATCCAGCACTGAATTCTGCTGTCTTACAGATGCTAAAATGGTCAGAGAGCACAACTCTATCCTTATGAGAGATTTTTTAATTTATTTTTTCTTTCTTGTTTTTATTTTATTTTTTTAATTTTTCAGCTTAAACTTCATTTTTGAGAGAGCAATACACAGTGGTAACTCTCCAAAATTTTAATTGAACTTGAAAGTTGCTATTTGTTCACACTTCACCACTGAAAGGGGCAAAAGGGAGGCAGATCAGAAATTACCATGTTTATGACGCATTGCTAATGAATGTGAAATGCCATCCTCTAGCAATTTTCTTAAGCTCCGTGCTTAGTCTTGGCCATTTATAAGTTCTTCCATGGAATGAGTCCTGCACTACTGTAGTGCTAGCACCAGCCACGTTTATTCTGCAATTTACATTGAGGTATCTCAGATATTTGAAAACCTGGAATTTCCAAATGCAAACATTTTGTGCCTGGATCTGAGTAACATTCATATTTGGGAAGAAAGGGGAATGGTTATGATAACAGCATGCAATTGTACAGGAATCTGTACCCAGAGTTGTACGTTTGATTATTTACAGGGAAAATCCAGCCCTATTATCTTATAAGTGCCCACTGGATTTGATGAGGAGCAATACAAATCAAGCATATGCAAACAGTACTTCTTATAGCTGTAGGAGTGTTCTAAAGCAGTATGGTTGGAAGAAACTACTTCTAAAGTAGCAATCTACAGAGGTCTAGGCTCAATTACTAAGGCTACAGTAAGTCCTAAGCATTACCTCCTCACTTTAAAGCCCCTAAAGCTGAAGAATTCATGACATCTGATGTAGGAGTGGAGTACCTTTATGAAGGATGTTGTGCCACTGCAGCTGAACCCCGTCTGCACTGAAGTCATTGCAGTGCTGGCTTTGGACCTGAAGCCTCTTTCTGCTTCAGGAATCATTGATGTTCATGTAACTGGACAGTCACCAGTTTTCCATCAACTCCTTTAGCTGTCCCACCGCACAAGGATGTAAGTACCAGTGGCAGCACAAGGCTGAGGGTTAAGGCTTGCACATGTTGAATGGGAAGCTAAAATTAAAAAGACAGTGATTGTCTTCTAAACTGTGGCACACTTGATGTTCTTCTCATTATATAGTGTTGAATTTGGAGTAGTCATGAACTTCTGATCCCCCCCAGTCCAGAGCATTGCTACTGTTACGAGCTCTGGAAACAAGTGTGGATGTGGGTAGGGACCTGGAGAAGACTGACTTGCCTCTGTGTGTTGCCTGCAAACTGTGTTCAAGAAGGACACGTATCTACTGGGCTCCTGTTAGAAAGGCTTGTCAGAGGTGACAATGAAAATTTCACACTTTGCTTGGCAGTGCATCTCATGGCTATTACCCTTTTGGAAATGGGACATGTACGAGAATGAAGCAGCTGTTATTTTCTTCTGAGGCAGATACTGTAAGGCACCTAGCATCAGCACAACTATTTAGGCCATTTGTGCTGAGCTGCACCGTCCACACTGTAATAACACTTTGGGCAGCCTTATGCAGTAAGGGCTGCAATAAGGTGTGAAATAAAGATTTACTGGCATAACTTTCCAAATGCAGTCTCACAAAGGAGTTCATTACAGTTCCATTAAAGCTGTGGAGTTAACATTAAAACAGCCAAGAAATGAAAAGAGAAAAAAATTAAGGCTCCTGCAGTGGCATTAAGTCGGTCACACTGCACAACTAACATTTACTGTTTCTTGCTCTGGGTCAGATTGTACAACCGTCACTGTTGGCACAGTTGCCTGACTATAGGCATAGGACCTGCAGGTCTCAGAAGCTGTCAGCCCATAGGATTAGGAGCTCTGCCTAAGTGGAAGAGACTTTGTTCAGATTGGTGAACACCATCCATCTTTCACAATCCCCAGCTCACAGTATGGCTGGAAGGTGTGGAGTGCAAGGAACTTAATTGGGTCAAACATTTCAATTTGTATCAGAAAGCCATTTAAAAAGGAAAACGCTGCTCGTGTATCTCTGAGGGCATCCACTTTGCTCCTGTCAGTGCTGGCTCTCCTATTGATTTCTAAGTGCTTTCAGTCTTGGCCTCCAGCAGATCTAAAGGGACATTTCTTTTTCAAGGAAGCCGTGATTTATTTTCACATAAACATCTTGATTTGTCTGAAGATATTGGGGAATTTTTATTATTATTGTTCTTCAAAATATTGTAGGGAAGATGTTTTGAAATGAAGAAAGCATTGTTTTTGTATATTTTCTGAGCTGTGACACATTTTCAGAGCCAACATGCAGAAATGTCATCAGTTCACTGTAAAGGTAGGTTGGAAGTTGATGGAAATAAACAGTTCTATGAATTCATTAAATCAATTTCTTCCCTAGCTTTCCATATGTATATATTTTCAAATGCAAAATTTTTATCCACAACTGGGATGGGAAACATTTTCCTTTTGCAGCAGATCTCATAAGATGGAAAAGCTGTTGGCAGACCATCAAGTCTTTCCAGGATAAATAATAATCTCTGTGTCAAATTTCAAGAAACATCTGGAAATCTATTTTAAGCTATGCATCATCACTTTCCTGTTTTATTCTTCTGTATTTCTGCCTGTCTTTGCCACCCTAAAAATCTGAAAGATGAAGTCATTTAGATGTTCAAATGAATGTACAAACACAGCCATCAAATTTAGGCAACTTTATTCGCTTTATTAGCAAAGTTTTCAATATCAGTCTGTCTTCCTCGTCCTTCTGTAAAACCTCTCACAGGAGTAATAAGGAAACTAATCCCCATATATGAGAAACTAAAAGCATTTGCAGCAATATTTCTTACATGGGGAAAGCACGGGCCTATAGTCTAGGAGGGTTTGGATGTTTTCTGGTTCTGCCACAGGCTCTGGTTTTGTCTTTAGGCAGGTTCTGTGATCTCTGCTCCCTGCTGTTTTAGGAAAGTGACACATAGCTTTTGAGTTGCCTATTGATCTTTTAGATCTGTGACATAGGATTGGGGTGAACTGTGGGGAGTTAGTCTCTGACTTTAGGGGTGTCCCTAAGTCCCATGTGGATACACGACACAGTCACAAATATTGATTTTTATGTGCAACCTTCAGTGAAGGCTACAAAACTGAGGCCATAGAAATTTAATGTATTCAAACTGCAGTGCTATGTGTAAGAGGATATGATTTAAGGTAATGCATTTTAACACAGCATTATACACTTGCCAAAATGATTTTCCTTATAGTTATAGTCCTGGTTTTAAATGACAGAACATCAAGACACATCTTGAATTAACTTGACTGAAAGCGTTTCTGTGATAAATAGCTGGTGCAATGATGCGGGGTGCAACTGACCCAGGCTCTGCAATGATATCTTGTTTGCCTCATGTCTTGAATATTACTGTGGATACTGTGGGGTGGTAAAGATGATGGCTTGAATCATGAATAATGTTTTGGTCTGGGCGTTGCATATCTATGTGCAGATGAACAAGAGGGAGGAAGAATCCTCATAGCTGGATATAGATGATATTTGGGGCTGGTGGTAGAAAAACAACATGGATTCATAGATATTCCAAGTTGTAAGGGACCCATAAAGATTATGGGCTCCATCCAACTCCTGGCTCCACAATAGAGATGGTGCCTCCACACTTTGATACTTTGTAAAGGGAGAAGGCAGCTGTCCTATATGGTACCAGTTGCTCCAGTAACATGATAGGAGTCTCTGGGAGGCACATTCCCCACATTCTGAGTGAGAGGGACAGAGTTTGGTGGGGGAGTGGCTGAGGAATGCCTTGCCTGGAAGCTCTGTGCATTCAACCTGAGCTATGCCAGGGAGTTCAGTTTCAGAGGAAAACTTCCCTTGAAGCACTGCTTCACCAGAATGTTCTTTTCAGGTGTAGCATCAGGGCTGGGACCATGGTGTTCATGTACCCCCTTCCACAGGGTAGAGAAGCCTGCCTTCAGCACAATCCTTTTCAAATCAACAGCCCTTAGAGAATGCAAGGAAATCCAAGAAAATATTAATTACAACCAAAAGTACAAATGCAGCAGTCAAGTCTTTTGGAAGAAGTGATTTATCTGACTAAGCAGCATCATTAATTATCAGTTTATCAGTGGCTTGACATAAAATACATAATTATATTGGTGAATCATTTAATAATTAGGGCACAAGTTAATTGCCATCAATCACCAGCTGAATAAAATCTCCATGAAGCAAACAATGGCACCCCAGTGGAGAGGCAATTTTAGCATATTTCTTCAATTAATAAAACCAACATAATTACAGTGGTCGACAAGTGTGCATGTGATTATGAGAAGGAATGAGTAAAAAGAGTTTTGACGAACTGGTGGCAGTAAATCATCAAGACTCAATGATTTCCTAAAATATTTTTGTATTGAAAAAACCACAGTCTGAAAAAATTAAAAAGAAAGGAACGTATCAAAAATCGGACTGGAATAGAAATGAATGGATGTTACTGAGTTATTCTCAGCACACCTGTGGGGAGATGAATGAATAACTGCTTCTAGAGAGTTGCTTGTTTTTTTTGGAGGGGGAGGGGGAAGATGTTGTTGGTCTTTTTCTTAATGATGTTGCAATTCATTGTCTGGATGGGGAATTTGGGCACTGAACAACTCCAAAAATGGATGGTACTGCCAAGAAGAATTCTGAATTAACTGCTTTCTGCCACTCAGCCCCATCTTCTCATATGACAGTTTCTAAAAATTGAATGCTTAGGAATCTTTCCCTCCTAGGTTTTGAATCTTGATTTCATTTATTTATTTTTTTAATTTTGTTCGGCTTAGTGAAGTACTTAAAAAATGATAGCTGAAGCATAAAATATGGGACTCCAAGAGCTGAGAATAAGAAAGCAATCACACGTGTTGCCAACTTGGCAGTAGGTGCAGGGACTGTAACATGGAACACGCCAGGAAGTGGTGCTCCTCCAGTCACGGCTCTGTGTCACATCTAATTCCCTGAGTCCCCACTGTCTTTGGTTTTAACTGACAAGAGGTGATGTCACAGCCGGGTAAACTCAGACAAACTGGCTATTCAGAAGCGATTAGGAGAGAATTCTGTTTTCTTTCCAGTGGTTACACCTCCATTATGAATAAGTAGCAAACTAAGGAAAATTATTTAGATTTATTCAATTTATTTTTCAGTAATTAAAGTGAGAATGAGACCACTTTCACCTGTACTCAATAGGAGAAGCAGGCAACAGAGAAGCCTTGTAGGCTCATGGTAGTCCTTTGGAAGAGTCTGTTTTTATTCTGAATGCAGAATATGGCGAGCCAGCTTATAAAGCTCAGTCAAGTGTTTGCACACATGGAGTGAACCCAGGAAGGAGAATCCAGATCAAGTGAAATGGGACGGATTTTCATAGAATTGTTGAGATTGGAAAAGACCACTGAAATCATCTAGTCCAACTTCAGCCCACCCCCAGCATGTCCCTCAGTGTCACATCTACACGTTCTCTGAATGCCACCAGGGACAGTGACTCCACCATCCACCACCACAGCCCAGGCTATCTTCCCACTGTTGGCACTCGTTGTATAAAGATCTGTACAAATACAGGATTGGAGATCACACAGAGTCAAAGTAAGAACACTCTCTTTTGAGAGGAATTGTCTGTGGCACTCTGTCACCATGCTGGGACTACAGCACCACACTTCTGCCATGTCCAAGGTGCCTTCCAGTACCTATGCAATATGAAAAGCTTCTTAGTATGAGTGGAGGTCACAGAATCCATCATTATTAATTGGACTGTTCTTGGGTAATCTTTTAATTTTCCTCAGCTTTGTGCAAAGGTACAGAATAGGAGAAACAGAAGGAAAGAAACTACAGTGGTTATAGAGCCTCAGTCCAATTAGACTACTTTTTGATATTTTAGATAGCAGAGATTAATGTGAAATGTAGACAGAACATTAATCATCCAAAATTGGCCTTAACATTTAAATCAGAGTACTGAAAACCCAGCTGGGTCAACTTGTTTCAGATAAGAACTTTCCTTATAAAAATCCTCAGCCATTTTCAAAGCTGTTCCTTAGCAGAGGTGATGGTATACATTCATCTGTGAGGACTGGAAGTCTTAGGAACCACTGGCTGGTAGGTGTTCCATCACTCCTCAGGCAGAACTTGTCCTTTTGTCACTGACATTAATAACAATAACCATTATATTAATTCCAGTCATTAATTGTTAAAGTGTCCTAAACATTGTCATTTTATGATGACAGAAAAGATCAATTTGAGTGGGTTGGACTGTTCACTCTTAGATGACATGTGGGTGAGCAGTGATGTTACTGTGACACATGGAGTGGTGGGTTAGGATTCCTTGGCTCACTTGAAGATATCTTGAGCAGAGTGTGAAAAAAAAATGAGGAAGAATTTGTCCCTAGGTGGCAGCATGGATGAATGGGCTAAGGGTTAGTACTTGGGGTGAGGAATGGCATGGAAACCATGCAGGGAAAATAGAGATCTGTAGTTAAACTGGAAGGATGTATTGAGAGGGAACCCAAAAGCTCCTGTCCTGAAACTGTGCCTAACAGCTTGAGTGATGGAATACAATTATTATTATTGATCTGAGGCTAATGTTGAATGAGGAGATGCTGTAAAAGTGCTGGAGAACAAAAATGGGAACATAATTTGGAAAAGGAAATAATACGCAATTCAACAATGTGATAGTAAGGTGCTCTGCTTGTCCTGAACGATGTGGAGTGCAAATGCAAAGAAGAAAATAGGCAGGTACTATTTCTAGGATAGTGGGAGAAAGGATAAAAAATAAAGCAGTTTCAGACCATGAAAATAATACAGATCTCATTCTGAGACATAGATTAGGGAGGTTTCCTGCAGGATGTTTGTATAACCATCCTTGGGAACCAGTAAGGCCTCATTGTGTTGTCAGGTTTTTAGTTTGGAAACCATATTTTGTGTGGTGCAGCCTAGAGAAGTGATAACCAAAGGCAGGTGTGTGCATGGCAATCTACTAGACAGAAGAAGGGAGAAAATTGCTCCCCCCATTCCTTGTGAAAAGGACAAGATGCAGTGAGCTTAAATTGTAGACAGATATTTCTGTTAGACACCAAGAAGTGCTTTCTAGCAGTAAGTTAGTCTTGCACTGGAAATAACTGCTAGGGGAGCTTGATGATTTACCATCGCTGAGGCCTTGAAGAATGATGAGTGCACTGAGACCTGATGGGCAGTGCAGAGGCATCAGCAGAGCTCAGGGAGAGTGTGAAGCTCACTCAGAGCGCCTCTCTCCCTCTTCCTCCATGATTCAGTGATCCAGCACAACTCTGAATTTGGAAGGTGGTGGGAGAAACTTGTTCCTGCAAAGCTTCTGGTCCATGTTTTGCATATCTAAAGGCTACAGCTCAGCTCTTGAATGTTTATTCCAGAGTTGAACTCCTGAAGCTTTCTTAGTGTGGCAAAGCTTCATCAAGCACCCATGCATGTAGGTGGGAAAATTAGCTAGCTAATTAACTGGCATTCACAAATGGGTTGAAGAGAGAACAGAAATCAGCCACTTTGGAAGAGCAGAGAGATTCAGACTCGTATTAAAACCTCCACTGAGACCATTTCATCAGTGTCAGCACAGGGCAGAACAGGCCCATTGGAGGCAGCCTGTGTGGTACACTTTGATTTGTTTTTTTTTTTTCCAGAGCAGAAGCCAGAAATGTCTGAATCGAACATGCAAACTTGTCTGAGAGCCTACAGACACACTTATTCAGAGAAGAGTATCCACACCCCATCAACCCCTCATTCAGCTACAAGCAGGAAGAAAGTCATGGGGAGGAAAAAAACTATGGATCTGGGGTCATCAGATCAACTCCTTGTCAATCTGAAATATAATCAGCTTTATTCTTAGAGGCATGCTCATCTGTCATTCAGGTTTTGTGTTCAGAGGATGGCAATTAAGAGCTATTAATGTGAGAAAATCATTGATCCAATCACTGTTTGTGCATGATTTGCACAGGCATTAACCTAGTCTGGCTTGCTCCATGAGCATGATTCAGTTATGCAGATAATAATAATGATGGTAACGACAGTAAAAATAGTGAGCACTTATTTCTTGAGCAATGTGTGTATCTATTTATAAAGACACATCGCACTATGTTAAAAATGCTTGAGAAATTACATTTTTTGCTTTGTGAAATTCTGAATTAGTTTTTATTTCACAGACATAAGCAAGTGACTCTTTTTATCCTGCTTTCAGGATAAAAATTTCAATTCCTCCATATTGTTTTTCTACTTCTGTAGGCTTAAAAGAACAAAACAAGAAGAACTTTTTTCCTTTATTTCTCAAGGTTCTTTTTCCAGCTGTTTCTTAGAGGAAAATGTTCTTGAGAGATGCTACTATTAAAAAGAAGCAAAGCAGTATGAAATTACAAGAAAATAATAATAATTTTAAGGGAAGGTAAAAACTAAACAAGATGTAATAAAGACTTATGTCAATTAAAATTCTTAGAAAAAATAGAATTAGCCTTATACCTTCCAGATTTGAGTTCTCCTTTATATGCTTAGGGATTGGAAGAATTTCATGCTATTTCTTATGGGACTGAATAGCAGTCTGCAAATTTGTTATTCTGTCCTGATTTAAGATCAGAAGATGATACCAAATCCAGCTGACACTGCAGAACTAGGCCAGCAGTGTACTAAAATGTTATTTGGTGATGAAACAACACCTGATCTGTAAAAATATCAAAACTAAAGCTCTCCACCCTCCCTGCACCTGTGATTTAATATCTGTTTAAGTGTTTCCCTACTTTCTCTTCATCCCTTAAAATATCCTTTCCCTAAACTCATAACCTATGATTAGACCCCAGGCTTAAAATTTTGCAGATGCTTCTGTGCTTTACTGAACTGAAGCCATAATGAGCATTTGACATCTAGGACTATTTCTTCAGTTAATAACAATATGTGATATGGCATAGGAACTTTTATATCCATCTTGCTTGGATAGAAGACAAAGCAAGCTCAGGGGAAAGAAATCATAACGCAGTAATATCTTAGAGAGGGGTAGAAAAAAGCAATGAAAAATAGTGACACAGCTAATGCCTCTTTGTGCAATTATTCCCACTTTTATAAGTTTGCCCCAATGTGAAAGTTTTCTCCTTTAAAATGGGCTGGCAAAGATAATCTATTAATTCAACAGCACTGGAAAGTTAACATTTTTTCCCTTCATTAGCAAGTTCAAAATTGCATTTTATTTCCATTTTGATGAGATTTTTATGAGTTAGAAGAGATGAAGTTGAACCCCAGGAGCTTAATGGACCCAGAAAGATCGCAGATACAGGATTGAATTCAATGAACCGTGAGGAGTTTAGTAAATTAATTAAATTTAAGAAAATAATGATTTTTTTGTCTGCTGGATTAAAAATGCTAAAATGCAATGAAAAGTTAATTTAATGCTAAAACTTTTTCCCTAAACTTATTTTGCATTGATAATAAATAATTTCTGCAAATCTTAAACAGGCAGAAAAGACTTTTAGAAAAATAATTATTAAACTATTTCCTGATTCCCTACTGTATCCTGAAATCATTTCAATCTAAAAGCTGTCATTTAGAAATATGAGTAGCCCATTTTGGGGTGTCTGTAGGGCTTTTCAGACCCACATCACCTCTGCAACTCTTTGCTTGTTCATGTTGCTAGAGCAGCTCAACTGGTAAGAAGTGGCTGCTCATCTCCTGATGTTTGTAGCTCAATGTGTTCACTTGTGAGCATGGGAATGGCATCAAGCTGTGTGAGGGGAGGTTTAGGTTGGATATTTGGAAAAATTTCCTCTCAGATAGAGTGGTCAGGCACTGGCACAGGCTGCCCAGGGATGTGGTGCAGTCACCATCCCTGGAGATACTCAAGAAATGTGGAGATGTGGCACTGAGAGATGTGGTTTAGTGGGCAATATTGATGGTAGGTGGACAGGTGATCATGGGGATCTTTTCCAACCTTAATGATTCTGTGATTCTATGTCTGTAAGGCAAAGCCCTGAGGTTATGAACTAAAAGACTTTATAGGGACAGGAACTCTTTACTCCCTTTCCAAGTGAAAAGGATGAAGGATTTCAGTTTGCTTATTAAACTGGTAGCATGGTTTGTTACATCCTGGTATAAGGTACTTCTGTGTTTGGCTCCTCTCAGTTACCCTTTTGCAGCACTTACACTGAATGGCAGGCTCAAGAAAAATACTATCTCTAGAACTGTCTTCATGCACTTTTTAAAGACTTAAAAGCCAAAATAATACAAAACTCCAAACCCAGAGATTGATCCTTTTTTTTATTATTATTTTTTATTTTATTTTTTTTCCTATTCTCTTTTTACAAACCTTGTCAGTGGCATTAAAGATCCAGCTCTTCCTATGTCAGTGTTCTGTGTGGTACTGAAGCAGACACAGACAATTTCAGCAATCTAGCAGGGGGTGTTAGTGTCACCATGAAAACAGTGTGATTAGAAAAGCAAAATCAAGTCAACTTCTCTTTCTGTTTTACATACCACTGGAAAGAGTGACGTTTCAGAAGTCTGATATTATTAATGATGTGACAGATTCAGATGTAGCTGTTGGAGGAGTATGACTTTATCCTGCATTCAAAGACAATGCATGAATTTTCTTTAATGATTGGCTTTGTTCTGTGATTAATGACCTGCCACTCAAGAGCAGCTAAACAATCATCAACGCATGGCATCCCATGAAAAAATTGATCAGTGATTGAGAACTGGTGTGACTGAAAACAGAGGGGAAACTTCCTAACACCTATCAGCAGAAGTATGAGTTGAAATCAATCAAGTGATATCTTCAGCACAGGTTGAAGATCTCCGCTGAGCAGGATTGAATCTATCTGTGGTTAAAAACAAGTAATAGGTAGGATTTCAGTCTGTGGGATTCTGTAGAGTTTACTTTTTGTAAAGTCCATCATGAGATAGCTGAAAATGGATCAAAGCAATTGGGTTTCAATCTGTTTCGAATGAGAGGAGAAAAAGCAGGAAAAAGGTGCAAATAGCTTTAATATAGTTGTCTTTGTTGATAATAAAGAAAATTAATCTTTTTGTATCTTGTTTCCATGATGGTGTTATAACCATGGAATTATTCCCCTGAATAATCATATTAAAAAAGCCATCTAATATCTTACATAGAATCATTATTTAATTGCTGTAAAGAGATTTGAAGCACTGTGTGACAGTTTGAAGAATATTTCTGGGCTCAGTTTATGAACTCTTTGATAGTGGGAAATCACTATGTAAATCCCCCTTCTTCTGCAAAAGAATGTGGGGCTTCTCTTTTTTCTTTCATATTCCTCCCTGTTGAGCCAAAACTGTAGAGAAAGTATAGGGCTACTACAAGACTTGTAGAGAGAATGCTGAAAGTCATCCATTAAAATGAAGCTTGCTAGGTAACAAAATACCTCAGTTCAAGATGAACCATTCTTTCAAGTCTGTTCTCTCAAGGGAGGCAGAAGAAACTAGACAGTGAATCAGATACTGAGAAATGTTGACCACTCAATAAGGCTTGTCAGGGAATGCCCTGACTGTGGAGATTAGAGGTTATAAATGTTCTCTCACTGGATATGCTGAGAAGGTCTGAGCAGAGAAGGACAGTCAGAAGAACAGTCATACACTCCTGTTCAGAACTGAGTGGTTTCCTTGATCCCTTGTAGAGAACTAATATCCAAAAAACTCTTATAGCATACCTCATGATGGCTGAAAAGCAAGCAGGTTAAATACACAGAAACACACATTAGTCTTGGAAGAAGTCTGTTTTCTTGTATTAGCTAAAGGAAACAGTTACTGAAGTGTCTGTATGCTTGTACTAATGTGTGTCATCCAACTAGATCAACTCAGAACAAGTAGAATCTGGAAAGGATTTCCTTTACGGTTTAGGAGTCTAAATGATGCCACTTGGCCATCAGGTCCCATTTAAATGAAGGACTAAATGGAGAAAGTCCAGAAAATGCAATGAAAGTGACAAGAGAAGAACCAGAATTACTTTCTAGTCAGGAAAAAATGGAGGTTAAATAATCATGGGGTCAGCTGAATGAGTTCTTTGACTGTGGAGCGTTACAGGGGCTATAACATAAGTATATTAAGTTCTGCTATTATACACCCCCACAAAAGTGGTTTGAAGTCATGTCACAAAATGAATGGGAGAGTTTCTATTTGCCATGATGCTGAGCTGGCTTCCTCAATCTTTGCAGATTGAGCAGGTCTGTTTTCTTGGTGTGTAAAAACTTCCAAAGGATACTGTCACAGAATCATAGGATCATTTGAGCTTAAAGAAACCCTTAAGTGCATCTCCCCTGCAATGAACAGGGACACCTACAGATAGAAAAGGATGCTCAGAGCACCATTCAGCCTGACCCTGAATATCTCAGCTGCAATATTACCACAAGACACTTGGTTTTTGTCAGTACAACAGCCACCTGAAAAATTGCATTCATTCCCATTCAGGTAAAGCTGGAAAAGAGACTAGCATGTGTGTTTCACATAGCATTCTAATATGCCCTGTCCTGCCTTTTGAACATTTACCAGCAATTCTATTTATACTGCAGTCATAGAGGTTGTGATCTGTTTCTTCTTCTGCTTTTATTTTCCACATGAAATACAGGAAAGAAATTTTCTGAAGCCATTTACTTATTTTCAAATGCACCACTATCTTCCTGCAGAGTGAGAAGTAATGGTTAGAAACTCCAATAGGCTATTATCAAACTGATGCTGAGAATAAAATGTGTTGGATAAAGCTTTGATGGAGTCCTGAAAGCAGCTGTAACTACTCGTAGTTTAGAATTACACCTGCAGATTACCCAGATCTCTGAGTATGCTACAATATATACCTTGACCCCTGCCACTCACTGCATTGGGCTTCTGTACCAGTAAGCAAGATTTTGCATTGAAAAAACAAGCCTGGCTCTCATTAGAGTCACTACGAATTTGATGAGTCTGGCATTTGGTTTAAAGTCTATACATAAAGAAAGCAATGGATTAATCATTGTCCCATTACGCTGGTGGTCCATTGGATGAGGGAAGGAGTACAAAGATCCCTGCAGCGCGACACACATCACATTGCCTAACACATGATCAGTAGGAACAAGCTATAGCTAAAGCTCAAGATCTTGCCCTTATTTTCTTTTTATGGATTTTCTTCTTGGGCTTTTCACTCAAAGCAAACAGCTGCCATGCTCTGGGGCTATCCCTTTCTGCCCTTGCTGGGAGGACAAAACAGTCACACCTTGTACAAAGGAGAGGGAATCACAACATATATGCTTTGTATGTGGTAGTTGCTCCTGAGCCTGAAATTTGTCTTGGGACAGAGCAGAAGGTGTTTGGTACACAGAAACCATTGTGATGGGGAGTCAGAGAGGGGTCTCAAATAGTTTAATCACCCATAAAGGGAGAGAGAGGGACATCACTTATTTGCAGAACATATTTGCCACTGGAGCCACTGCCAGTACTGGGTGGTGCTTGTGGTGACCTGTGTTAGGGTAAGAAGATACTTATTAGAGGTGAGTAAGCAGGACAGGGCCATCCCTTTTCTCCCCATATTCCTGCATCCCCATGGCACTCTCAGGGAATAACATAGAGCTGGAAACTCTTGTTCTGAGGCTGGAGGGACCACGCCTGTCCTTGGGCAGTGAGGAAGTGGACCCTGAGGAGAGGGAAATGAGCTGTTAAGTTACATGCAACACATTTGATGCTTCTCTTTATATTCCATACCCCAGTGCATTATCCAAAGTAATTTAAGTGTCTCAAGCTCTAGTGCTCCCATCACTTTCCCTGGCATGTTATTTTGCAGGCTAACTCATCTTACTATTTGCATTTTTTTTTTTTTCATGTGAAATTTGTGAACAATTATCCATCCATCCTAATCCTTTAATTTCACTGATTTATTATTATTATTATTTCTTTTTGTTTGTTTGTTTGTTTGTTGTTCTGCTACATGATCTCTTTTCCTTCTCATGTCTCCTGCCTCTCTTCCCAGCTCCTCTCCTATTCATTTATATTAACAGGACATGAAGTTGGGAGTTTTCAAAATATTTATTCAAAGGTAGAGTTCACTTGCCTAAAATTAAGTCTTGGTAATATATCCTGACTAGGACATCAATGTAAGTTAGAAAATCACCAGTTGTTTGCAACTGGCTTCCTACATCTCTCTATTTACTTTCTTGTTCCTTACCACTTTGGTCATCAATGAAATAGTTTAGAAGTGAATTGAGAAAAAAAATTCAGCAGATGTTGAGGCCATCGCTGTGTGACCCACATAAGTACGAAGATCCAAGTCAAACCAATTTGGTATTTGGCCAAGAAGCTCTCATCCTTTTTTTGTCTAAAAAGTTATTGTAGATGTCACCATCACACAGTGCAAGTGTATGAATTCAGTCATCAGAGAAGCTACTGTTTTGATAGGATTTAGATGAGAGTTTTAAAGGAAACAAAAATCAACATAGAAGCATGTCTGCTTAGTTTTGGTATGCAGAATTTTAAAAGTCTAAAGGAAGCAATCAAAGCAGTTCCTAGAAATTATAGAAATGATGTTGGGCAACAAGGACTGTTGATTTCATTACTGTTGTATGGAAATGAAAAGGCCTACGTGCTACCTGCAACAATTGAACAGATGGTTTTGTTATCTACAAAACCTAATGGTATACAAACACTTTTTATTTTATTTATTAGAATCCCTCGAAACACATCTTGCAGTGGATTTAGGAGGATGAGCATTTTGGACATATTATAACCTATGGGTTTAATAACTATAAGTTGTTTTCTCTGGCTGATTTAAAATATACTTATTCCATAAGAGTATAGTGGATGGTTTTAATTAACACCTCAACAAAAGCAGTTTTTCAGGTGGGAGGACTGAAATGTGAGCTGACAGAAGGAAATCTTTTCTGTGTTTGTTCTTCTCAGAGAAAATAATTTGTCACTGGAACTCAATGACACTAGACATCACCCATGAGAAGAATTTGATAGGATGAACAGTAATATTTTGACAACTTACAGATCTTCTATTGCAGTGCAGAAAGATGTTAGGATATAAGTCTTCATACTTCGGGGCATAATATCTCTCATTAATGAAATCTTGGCCAGAGTTGTCTCTATATTATTTCAGTTTATATGACTGTCCTAAAAGCTTCCTTTGAGGCTGTCCACCTTTCAGAAATAGGAAGAAAGTATTCCTCTTCTGAGCAAGGTGGCAACTTGCCTTTTGTTTAATCTGCATTTCCTTTGAAGAGATAAAAAATTAAACAGGATTTTTGTGCTGCCACCTAACCTACTCTACAGCCAGTTCTTCAGTATCCATGGGATATACGCATCACAGGTGACACCCCATTGAATACTGGGGATACTGTAAAGATACCCAGAAACAGGATAAACAAATAAGACCGCTCCAGGAAAAAAGGAAAAGGTTAGGGGATGACCTGCAAGGGATGAGCTCTGGGGAGAAGAACCTGGGTGTCCTGGTGGACAACAGGTTGCCCATGAGCCAGCAGTGTGCCCTTGTGGGCCATTGTTATCCTGGGGTGGATTAAAAAGAGTGTGGCCAGTAGGTCAATGGAGGTGATTGTCCCCATCTACTCTGCCATGGTAAGGCCACATTTAGAATACTGTGTTCAGTTCTAGGCTTCCCTGTTAAAAAAAAGACAAGAAGTCCAGCGGAGCACCACAAAGGTGATAAAGGGCCCGGAGCATCTCCCATATGAGGAAAGGCTGAGTAACCTGTGTCTGTTTAGCCTGGGGAAAAGATGACTGAGGTAGGATCAGGTAAATGTTTATAAATATCTATAGGAGGTGGGAGGCAAATGGATGAGGCCAGGCTCTTTTCAGTGATTCATAGTAATAGGACAAGGAGTAATGGCCTAAAACTTGAACACAGGAAGTTCTATACTTATATGTTCTATGCATCATGAAGAAAGCAAGGGATGATTGTGTGATTCTGAGGGTGCATCTCTGGGGAAGAAATAGCAGGAACTAATGTCCAGAACTGAATACCTGAACACATAAATCTCTGTGTAGCATTGATCTGCAAGAAGATCATGGGGTCTGGTCTGTGAGGAACTTTTTCACTCAGGAAAGAAACTTCCATAGCATAGAAGTTATGAAAGTGTGGCAGCACATCTCCACTTAGATCTGTAATGCTGTGAGACATTTTCATGCTTCTGGAATTATGTCTTGACATAAAATGTTAAACTGCAGGCTACCACACAGACATCTCACTGCTGCATGGATATTAGGAGCAGTTTGTCAGGACTGTGGAGGGCCCAAGGAAAATGTTGAAAAGTAAATGCCATGTGGGGTGGGAATGAGTGAGCAGGATGTGGATTACTGAAACAAGAAGGAACACTTTTGTTTTTCCATTCTTGCTCAAAATAGAATAGGAAGAAGATTGAGGAACAAGCATTTAAGAAAACAAGCTTCTGTATGTGTAAAAGTTCTGCTTCTTCCTGCATGGATATGCACGTGAGGTTATACTGGCATATACAGTCAGCACCTGAACAAGATAGGGAATTTTTCCATTGCTCCAGAACAGATATAATAGTTTGGGAAGTTTGTTTGAACAGAGATAAGCCTTCTTGAGATCACAAATCCTAAAGCAGTTTATTGGACCTTTGAACTCTGATCAATGTTAACATTTTCGTATAAGTTCTTTACATTTTGTGCAGACTGACTTACATACTTCTCATCAGAACTTCAACTGAATATGGTAATGCTCTCTCTCTTTGGTTCTCTATTCATTTAGAGTGTCCCGAGAGGGTCATTAATGACCAATGATTGGAAGTTAAGAAATTTTGGGGCGTAATCTGGAAGAGTTCACTCCTGTTTACAAGAGAAAGGTTAATAATAGGTATATAAAAAAGCAAGGTTTGTAATGAGAAGTCATGTATTTTTAATAGAATTTTAAAAAACAGGCCAGCATCTGGGCAGTGAAAGCTTTCATTAAGCCTGACTCCTATACCAGTAGGCCAATGGTTACAATAATGTTACTTCTGAAAGAGCCTTTTTATAGCAATCACAGCAGTAACTCTCCTCCTGTGTGTTGTATCTGGATAAGAAATAACATATTCTAAATTTATAGCAGCAGTCTATAGGCTTAATTAGGACTTGTGTTTCATTATCCTGATCTCTAACACCCATCTGGAGATCTGGAGGTAGTTCTTGCCTCCACATAGTGAAGGTTCAGGCTTACAGGCACAGCTTTGTTGTTGGATACTGACACCATAATCCTTTTCTGCAGCAGGATAACCTCTATTCATGGCAGGTGAGCCACTTCAGTATCTTAGAAAGGCTGTACATGAGAATTTAAGTAAAGACAGGACAGCGCAAGTGAGCCTATATTTTCATATTAAGCCAACATTTTCTTGAAAGTCCATTTCAAATTTTTGGTAATGCAGAACAGGATGTAAAGGAGTACAGAAGCATAGATTTATGGTCATAACATTTGTAAATATAGAACATACTGAAAACTGTGATTTTTTAAAATAGAAACTAGGGAGTCTATTGACTGAAATCAGAACTGCTCTCTCTTCTTTCAGCTTGCTTATTTCCAGCTTCCCATCACAGAACAGTTCACTGTTACTCTGGCACTCAGGAGAGTTCTATTACTTCTATGACTTAGTCAATGTAGTTCTTTTCTCATTATGTAAATAATATTAGTGCTTCTCTTGTCTTCCATTTTTAGATGGCAATTCTTTGGGTTTCCCTCCATGAAGCTGAGAATGAAGCGAATCTGACCCTGGTTAGGACATACATTTTCTCCTTTATTGGTTTCTTGCACAAGTACTTTTTCAGAACTTTCCCAAGATTTTTTGTCATGTCCTTTTACTAAAAACGCTGCATTATCACACTGCTTTTATATTAATTTTATAAAACTTAACATTTACTGGTGAAAACATTCTTTTTCTATGTGTCTGTCAGCTCCATTTTTAAAAAAGCTTCTCTTAAATTACTAGGGGAATCAATGGAATTTCTCTTCATGGGGAATAATAGGACCCATCTTTTTCATATAGTGTTTTGGCTGCTTACAGGGATGACAGAGATGCAACTGTGTCAAAATCAAAATGGGACAACTGTTTCAAGGCAGAGTGCCATATCCAATGAGCCAGGCAGAAGTGAAGGAAAACTAAGTGGAAAATGCTGAGAGATTTCATAGAGGAGGGCACAAGATATACAGATGTAGACTTACATCTGCAGATGTAAGGACTACCAGGCAACAAGACTCTGGGTTTTATGAGACATGTCTCCATTTTATTCTACAGTCATTCAACTTGTACCTGATTGCAAATTGGTATTTTCAGTTATTGCCAGCAGAGAACAATGTGGGTATATGTTGTATCTTAGATAAATAAAATCTTTTTAGAATATAGTTTCATTTCCTTACTGCTACCTACTAGGAAATAGCAGTGCAAGGATGAAGCTCAACAGCTGTCCCTATGATCAGAAAGTGATTTTCATGAGGTTTGGAAGTGACACCAAGAGAAAACACTGATTCATGTTCAGCCTTGTAGCAGGCATACCAGGAGCCTAGATTGATAAGGAGCTAAGACTGGTAAATCATAATGTAAATAAAAGCACTATTTTTCATGCAGCTTATTTACAATGGCTTTAGTATGCTACATTTCCAGGGAAATATATGTTCTTGTCAGGAAACTTCAGGGGAAGTAAATGAGTTTGAATCACATGAATAGGTTTAAATGCCATGGCTGGAATTTAGTAAACTATTTTGCACTATCTCTTCTTCTTCATTAAAAGTGGAACATTTTTCTCTGTCTCTTGACATACTTAATAATAAGGCTGGATTACCCGGTGGGACATTGGATAGGAGCAGCTTCCTTTAGCTTTTCTGAAAAATTTTGCACTTTAGCATTAATTCCTTATCACAAGTCAGAATCTGACTCTGAATCAATATGTAATGGAGTCTGGAGCCATGAATATTCTTTCTGGTTTCTATTTATCTGTGTATCTCATAGTTTATAACCCAACCATCATTGCAGGATCCGAGCAATTTCCACAAATAAATAAATATATTCAGTTCTTATGATCCACACTTCTTTTGATTTTAGGTCCAAATTCTGCTTTTAGGAAAAGCAAGAATATGGGATTAGTAAAATGTACTTCATTTATGACCCCAAAAGATGACTGTTAGGTTTTTCCTGAGGTACAATGCTTATATATCCCTAAATTCTACCGTCTCACAGAAATAGCAGAGTTTGTAGGATGTTGTGGAAAACATGACTATAACTGCATTTCTGGCTTTTCATGGCAATGTACACATGCAGCTAGATGGGATCTGTAGAAGTCCCCACATTCTTCTGACTGCAAGGAAGCAGGATAAACCCTTCCTCCCCCCATGGTGGACAGGATATTTAGGAAGAGACAAATTAGGAAAAAAAAAGTGCAATTTCTGGGGGAAAAGCTAGGAACAAGACATGGTCTTGAAATCTCAGGTAAACTAAGAATGTGAAGCTATTAATGGCATAAGGCAACCAACCATATGTGAAACATTCTTACTTCGTTATGAAGACTTATTGTACACGTATCAGACAATTCACAATTGCTAATTAACTTCATGTGGAAGGTGCCAAAATTTTATGAAGATCAATGACATAATAAAATCCATACTTAGGATGGGAGTATGGGTTTTGAGTTTCAAATGAAGACTCAAAGTGAAGACACAAGTGATAACAAAGTCTGACCACCTGTGCAATTACTTACTAAACAATCTAATCTACCATTTTCAGGAAAGAAGCATTGTAGATTCAGTGATATTAGGACTTTCCCTGAATTGATAATACCTGCATGGTCTGCTTAATTTTCCAGGCTACTTTATTTTCCTTAAATTTGTGGGCAGCACAGACAGGCTTTCCTATTGGGAGTTTATTGTCACTTAAAAAAGATGGAAGAGGATAAAGGCATGAGAACAAAGCAAGAGTCAGGAAGTAGAAAGAAAAACTGAGCCAGAAGTTCAGGGGTGCAATGACTTTCCATCTTGTGTATTTCTGGAAACATTTAATATCTTCAAGATCTCTGTTCATTTGTCACGTTGCATTTATCTTGGCCAAGATAGTGAAGACTTCTTTGGAAACTAAACAGATGGGCATACACATGTGCACACACCCCATGGCCATGTAAGGAAACTGTCCTGATAAAAAAAGAGTATAAAGGGAAGTAGGAAAAGATATTTTTGAATTATTAATTTTCTCAGTACTCAATAGACTCGCCACTCTTTGAAGCTGCAGCTGCTTATATTTACTTCCCTACAAAAGCCTACATCCAACTGTGGATTATTAAGTACTTCATTGCATAGAAACTCAAGAAATGTGTATATATTCATTATCCAAAACTCAAAAAAGAGACAGCATTTTCGTGTATGTGATTCTCAGATGTGTATGATGAAAATCAATGACTTCTATTGCTTCTAGGGTGAAGCAGACACTAGAAAACAATCTCAGAAGGGTCATTCAGCAGGAGCAGGTATAAATTAAAACATGTTAGAATGGTCCTCCATTCTGTAATCAGAAGGGGGGTCACGTACAATGGGATTTACCATAGTTTACTTTTCTTTCTTCCCATTTTCATTAATCTCCCTCACAAAGAGCTGTGAAGTCCATACTGAAGGTTCTTTAAAAAGCAAATAAAACTTGTACATTAAAAGACCAGGTGAATATTCTAGATTATTTTCTAAGAGCAAGAAAAAGGGGGATGCAAATGGGAAAGATGATTGAAGAAAGTAAAAAGAAAAATGTTTTGTCATAAAGTAAGGACTTTTGATGTTTATAGGACTAGTAACAGTGATGGTTGCCTTATACCTAAAATGGCTGTCCCAAAACAAAGTTACTTCCCAAAAAAAAGAGAATATTTATCTATTACATAATCACAGAATCACAGAATCATTAAGTTGGGAAAGACACCACTCTTTCTGAGAAGAAGTTTTTCCTGATATCCAACCAGAACCTCCCTTGAGACAACTTGAATGTTGCCTCCTGTCCTTTTGCTGTTAGCAAGGATAGGAGACTAACTCCCACCTTGCTCCAACCTCCTTTCGGGAAGTTACAGAGAGTCACTCCTGAGCCTTCTCTTCTCCAGACTTAACAATCCAGGTTCTCTCAACTGCCCCCCACAAGATTTCTGCTCCAGATCTTTTGCAGCTTCATTGCTCTTCTCTGAACACACTCTAAAGCCTCAATGTCTTTCTTGTAGCAAGAAGCCCCAAAATGAGCATAGCACTTGAGGTGTGGCCTCACCAGCAAGTACAGAGGGATGATCGCCTAGTCCTGCTGACTGCACTAGTTCTAGCTGGGATTCCATTGGCCTTCTTGGCCACCTGGGCACACTGCTGGCTCATGCTCAGCCAGATGCCAACTGACATCCCCACATTCTTTTCTGCCACACAGCTTTCCAGCCTCTCTGCCCAAGCCTGTAGCAATGCATAGGGTTGTTGTGGCTGAAGTGCAGGATGCTGCACTTAATCTTGCTGAGCCTCCAGTCAATCTGCGGCACATATTGCTTCAAGGTACACTAATATCTTAGATTCCACTTCAAATGAAAAACATACAGGTTATTTACATAGGGCAAAGAAATTTTTAAAATTACATAAATTGATGTATGAAAGTGAAAATTACATAGAAAAGTTTATGAATCTTGATATAATCTAGCATTTAATGAGTAGGAATTTGACACAGTAATGTGTATTTGTCAACTGTGAATTCTCTGACCCTTTCTTCTTGAGAATATAGTATCAGACATTGTTCCAGGGACAAGATATTGTACTAAATGGTCCATAATTTCCTCCAGCTAGATGATTTCTCTGTTTCCAGTGATGTGATCTGTCAATGGACAAAAAGTATGTGTCTCTAAATCTTGCATGAAGTTAGATCTAGCCACTTGCTAAAGTACAGTGCTACTGCAGCACAAAATGGTACAGTTTCATAAAATGCACAGTATTTAATAAGCAATGTGATACAGAAGGCAATAACTATTAATACAGCCACTCCACTGAATTGATTTTAGCATGATTAAACTTTTCTTTACCTTATTTCACAGTCCATTTAAAACATTCTATTTTTCTTTTAATGGCAAAGGAAAATCTGAGCTTTAATAAAGCACAGCAGCACAAAATCAAGGCAGCATATGGCACACATGAGCAGAAAGCATTATCAGGAAAAAATCAGCAGCACCAAAATCAGAAATCCAGACCTTTATGCCATATAATTGACTTAGGTTTAAGAATATCTGTATGCAATGACAAACTGTTAGCAATGGGCCATGTTGTGTTTTGCCCAGTTTTTGTGGAACGTGGTCATGCAAATAAATGCATCTCAGTGGGAAGTAGTTTGAAGAGTTTGTAAGATGTTTACTATGCCTTGGAAAGTAGCTGTATGTTCAGTTTTAGACATTTTAAGCAAAGCTTAGATCACTTCAACATCGTACCTTCCTTGCTTTCCATGAAGAGTTCCTAGTTTCAGGGAAAGAACCTCACAAAATACAGGCCAAGTTTTACAGTATTGCTCAGGACAGGAAATTAGAACAAGGTAGGGTGCTGCTTATTTGCTGAAAACCTAACCCTAAGCCAGGACTGTATAGCTGTATTTCTCAGAGCAACAATACAGGCATTGTTTCTTGAAAAAAAAAAAAAAAAAACGTGGATGGGGAAGGTACATTGAATAATCAACTGACTAATGGTGAAAAAGAACTAGATGTTCTTCCTAAAGTTGAATTTGGACAACCCTCCTCCATCAAGAAGTCCTCTTCTTCTCTCTCCTGTGAACTAATGAGGTACAGTAATTTCCAAGGAAGAGGGAGCTGTGGGTGTGAATTTCCTCAGAATGAGTTCTCTAACCCTTGGGCTTTTGTGTAACATAGGATTATTTCTGATAGAATTTTGATGAGAAATATAAGCTGCCACAGTGTGTTATGCAGCACCGATCTGGGGGAGAGCCTCTGAGTATACCTTAAGCCTGAGTTGTAGAAAAGTGGAGGAATGTTTTCTATGTGGGTCCTGGCAAAGGCTAGGTACAAAATTGACTTGTCAAGACCAAGATAACTTCTGGAGACAAGTGAGCCAGAGACTGGCATTTGCTCCAGCTTGGTATCAGAAACATCTTTAAGTTCCATTTCAACCCACACCATTCTATGATTCTGTACTGTCAAAAAATTTAAATATTAATACATTAATACTCTCAGAGTACAGTGCATCTGAGGTGCATGTGTGCGTGATGTGGGCCTACTTCTGCCTCTGAAGGAGCAGTGTTATCATAGGTATTGGGTATGATCTGTTTAGAAAAAGAAAATTGTTAAGTGTGGGACATGATAGCTTTGCTAAATGATAAATGGACTGAAAATGAGGAAAGAAACACATGACTGAAAGCATTTATAGTACTGCAACACATCAAGTCCTTGCCTGTCAGTTGAGCCTGTGCGACTGCCTGAGCACACATCCGTGGCTTGCTCCGGCCGTAAAATGAAATGTATTAACTTAAACCGCCGTGGTTTATGTTCCATTTTCTTTCCTAACGAGGGTAGGTTAGGAGTGTTCACAAGGTCATTCCTGGTGCCTGAACGTCTTCACTGACAGATGGCAACTCGATGAGCTGTGGTAACGCCATCATTTCTACTCACGCGCCGGTATCCTGAGGAGTCCTGAGCATTTAGAGCTCAATAAAATCCAGGCTCTCATGCCTCGAGAGAAACAGTTACAAAGGAAACCCACCCCACGGGACCATAGCGAGCAGGCTATGGAAGTTGCTTGAGTTTTCTATAGTCCCTTCTGCAATTTATTACACTGATGTTTTCAAACCTGTCTGTCTGACAGCCCCTGTTACAGCAGACAGGCTATCTGGGAGATGACAGCTTGATCTGTATCTCTTTCACACCTCTTTAGGGATAATTTTGATGTGAGGTAGGTTTTGATCAACTGCCTCCTATCTTATATACTCAGCTAAACATGCTATTTGATTTTTTATTATTATTATTGTGATGGGTAAATATGTCACTCATGTTGTTGAACACACTGGCAACAGAAGATGTAAATATGTCATAGCTGGTGGTTACAAGCCTCAGTGATTACAGGGATTGAATTAAGGCTTATTTTTCTATTCCCTCTACAGATACTGGCAGCTAGTTCTGCCTCCTTTGAAATTCAACACAAAACTTTTGAGATCACATGAAATGAGCTGCTTTCCATAAATGTAAAATACACTGATATTTTTCACATTTCTGTACATTTGTCATGCTTGAAATAAATGGGGCAAAAGAGAGGAATACAAAAGCAAGTGCGAATGGATCTTCTGTAAGATTTTTGAATCAAGAAAGAGAAAATGGGTTACAGAAACTTTACCGGAAGCCCTCCTCTGCCATCACTTAGGCTTCCCAAGTTGTCCTGCAGGAGTCAACAGCAGAGCATGTTTCCCTAGACTGGTGTTTAAGGAATCAAACATCTTTTTACGTCCCTGTCCTTTGTCCACAGGGCGACATGTCAGTGGCAAAAGTGCCCTTATTTTGAAGGACATCAGATTTTATAGAACCATAGAATCATTAAGGTTGGAATTTTTTAAAATTTGTTTTAGTTTCAGGTTTTTTTAGTTCTTCCCCTTTTCATGTTTAGAAATGTTTTTAGTGCTAAAACAATGGTTGCAAATCCACATACAAAGGATTGTCAAGAATCAATATTTACAGTCTGTTTAATGCTCCTTCTAACTGTCTTCTGATGTGAGAAATGGGAGAACAACTCTATTTTTTCAAGATAATCACCGTCCTTTGTTCCGACCAGACAGTTTCCTTGCTGACAGGGCTATGTTTTGTGGCCATGTAAACTCCATATGCATGTGTTTTTTGACAAGCCGTCAAGACCAACCATCTGGAGTGATATCTTGGCATATTTTTTTTCTCACACTTAAAACACCAACCAGAGACAAACAATTTAATGATCATCTTGTAAAGTGATGTTTTAGAATCATATCAGCAGGGAAATGAATGTGCTAAGAATGCTGTTAAGCGTGTTTCCCAGGTGGTGGAATAATTGAAGGTGTTTATTGGGGATTTGTCATGAGAACGTTAACTGACTTAAGATGGCATTGCTCTTGGGAAAAAAGGGTTTGAACTTAATTAGAATAGAATTTTTGGACCTGGCATCATTAGATATTTTTCCAAAAATTAAAAAACTAGAATGGCCTTTTCCGTGGACATGAATTATTCCCAAGAAAGCTAAATGCAGATTTCTTCTAAGTGAGTACATATGTATCCACTGAGGGTTTCTGAATTCAGGGGTAGCTCTCAGATAGAAGACATTCCCCCTCCCCCTCAAGGATGTAATATCATTACCTTTTTTTTTTTTTTTCTCTTGAATACCAATTACCACCTTGGGAATGTTCCCATCAGAGTAAGAGTATAGCCTTGGGTGGCTATGGGGATGGCCACTAGAAGTGATCAATAAGCAGTGGCAGCAATAAATGTCCATTGCCATTGAGGGTGTCGTCTGAGACTTGCAAGAATTCATGTTTTGTCAATTAGCACATTTTAATTAACAAGTGCTATTGAACTAACTAATTGGTTATTGTGCTATCGAGACCCGTGTCAGTGCATTCATGTCTTCAGAGAAGAACAAATACATTTTTTCAGGCAAGGGATTAAATATTTTCTGTGCTACATGACTTCTAGCCCAAGGTCCTGAGTTCACTTTCTATCCATTACTATGTCATAAGTATTAGAGTAGAAAATAGTGTACTATAATTATCTCAAACTATAATTTTGTTCAGGTATGGAAGTGAAGGTCTTTGCTACTTTTACAAAATAGATTTTACAGTATACATTAAAAAAGGCAAGCAATCATATTTTTCCACAGCCTCTTGAAACTGTCTATTAAAATATGTCTGTTTAGGATCCCACATTGAAGACCTATTTAGCCTGAGAAAACATCACGGCAGAGCAGCTGAGACATGCTAAAACAAAGACACTATGGAAATTGTTTTCCTTTATGATTAACTCCTCTCCCAGAGGCTGAACTAACAGGTCTGATAGAATATGGGGTATTCAGTTGCTCGCAGAATTAATCCAGAAATAATTCAAATCCACATGTGCTGAAAATGAGACACAAGGCCACCTGCAACCCTGGAAGGCAGAAACTAGAGAAACCTTGGGTCTGGGTAGAAGCCCAGAATCCAGGATGTAGATTTGATGGGACACCCAAATTCCTTGCAGCATCTTCTGCATGTGTCACTGAATAGAGATATCCTATAGCCCCAGCTATACTGATATTGGAGCATGCATTGCAAGAGACATTGCAATCCTTCATGACCTTCAGTGGATGGGAATAATGGACTGTGCAGCCCTTTAGGAGTTTAGGCTGCAGATGACAGTAGCAATTAATTGAATATATTTCAGACAAACGTTTGCAACAAAGACGTCTCCTCTTTTACTATCCACAGCTCTGTGGGCTATTTTGTTTATGCTCTGTGTATCTTATTTATGCAGCTTTCTTAATATTATTGCTTATTTTCTTATTCCTACTACTGTTTATTCTGCATGTTACATGATTTTATGTCATGTTTTACTAATAGACCTGAACTTTGAAAATGTTGAAACTAAAGATCCTTTCCTATTGTTTATATTTCCAATTTCTTATATTTGTTATCATTAATCATGGCTTCCTTTCTAGGTGGTTTCTTTTATTACCTTGTTATTGATGCAACCAAAGCACATTTTTTTTTCCCTTTTGTGCATTTGCCTTTCTCCAGTTGAGTTATGCCTGTTTCATTAATAAATGACCATGCCTGCAAGGCATTGGGGCACTTAGATGAAAAATGCTGATGCCAAAGTCAGAGCTTTGAGACACTTGTGTCTATTTGAGGTTAATTTAGGCAGCCTCCACAGCCTGTGGGCTTGTATCTGCATCCAGATAGTAGGCAGTCACATTCTGCTTCTTGCACTGCAAATAGAAAGAAGAAAAAAGAGGAATATCTGAGTATAATAATAAAGCATGTGAAGGGTCAAAGTGGTCCTAATGTAAATCTTTTTTCTATATACACTGAAAGAATGATGTCTGTTTAACTTTGGGTGAAGATATATCACAAGGATTTGATGAATGAGCATAAAACAAAGTATTATATATAGAATGTGACACTGGAATTATTCTTGGTCTTTTCTGCTATTGAAAAGGAGTCACTCTAAAGCACAGAATTGAGGAATATTTAAAAATACACTTTATTTTCCTCCCAAGTAAGTAAATAACATTAAGTGGGGAAACATATTGCCTTGATTTCCAGATCTCATACATTTATGAATCTTTAAAAAGTGCCTGCTTATTTATTGCAGTTGTGAAAATTATAATGCTATTACACATAAAAAACAAACCCCCAAATTCAGCATCCCCCTTTGCAGTACTCTGACTGCTATTTTGTCCTCCTCATGTTCAACACAAGTTCTACAGAATTATAAGGTCACGATGATGGATCTTGCTGTACTTCGTTGGAGCTCAGCTCGAAGGATGCTTCTCATCAGCTTTGGTGACATGCTGGATCGTAAGAGAGAAGAAAAGGACTGTGGTAGCAGCAGACCAAATGGCAGTGAGGACAGCCTGAACTCAGCTCATGCAGATGATAGGAATAGTTTCTGCAAAACTTTGATTAAGTTTGCTGGGAGCTGACCATGTGAGACTGATGCAATTTTTTCATCAGTAATCCTCTTGTAGTGCCTTAAATGTCTAAGTGTAAAAATGTAAAGGAAGAAAACACACAGTTAAAAGCCAGGTACACTATACCAAGTTCTCCATACATCCAGTGTCACAAATTAATGACCTGCATGTCATTTATCCTCCACTCCCAGATCACAGCTCCATTTGTCTTTATTGCATATGAGCACTGTTCCTCTTCTCTTGCTATAATTGCTGCCGAGTTTTGGGCCTGATCTGCCAAAACTGAAATAAATTTTCCTTTTGTCTTTGGTTTGTATCAGGATCTCTGGGACAGGAAAGGGAATTTAATCTTTGGATCCCAGAAGAGAAAATCCAAACAACAGATAAACCTGGACTCTTTCAACTGATGACTATTGTGGGAGCGTATATCAGGCTCCACACTGTCACGGGTCCCATAAGACCTTTTCTCCCTCCTTTTTCCTCTTTCATCTAATTTGAGAAAAGCAGATATTTTTCTCTCTTGATGCAGAAGTGGCACACTTTTTGTCTTTCAGCAGCATACAAAGCAAAGCCATTAAAACAGCCAAAGACCATCAAAAGGCAGTGTGGCAGGGCAGTAAAAATGAGTCCACCTCTGTCCCGGAAATAGCCCAATTTTATTTCTGAGCTGCCACATTGCCATAACAAATGGGAACACCTTTGACCATATCTACAGACCTGTGGGAAGGGCATTCCTTATTTCTCCGCACAGTTCAGCACGAAAATTGAGCTCAGCCTCTGTGCAGTCACGCTCTTTTATTTATTTTTTTTCCTTTCTGCCCCCTTGTCCATTATTAATCAGGAGATTTATTATTGCATGGGCTGGATTTTTATTGCATTAGCTACTCAGGGTCAGCACTTGGCTGCTCACAGTCTGCAGTAAAGCACCTGCCCTCTCCACTAGAGGTAAAATCTGATCCTAACTGAAAACCCAGCCTAAAGATAAAGATATTTTCTTCATTTCTTATTCTTACTTTACTTATCCCAAACAATTCTATGAACACTGGAAGATGTAAAGCCAGCCTGGGGGTCAGTCAGTCACAATCTTGCTTTTGATGGGTACAAATTCTAATTCCATGATATTTTCTTCATACTTCTTCAGTTAAAGAGATGGATAGGCATTAGGACACTGCTGAACTGCAATCCCATGTGCAAGGCACAGTGTAATATCATATTTTGCTGACGTATACTTCTTAGGGCATGTATCTACAAGAATTGAAAGAACTGCATTCAATCTGAATAATGAAATCTGAATAATGAAATATAAAAATGTTATTTTAATAGTACAATTTAAAACTTTGAATGACCTTGTAGCTGACAATCTAGTCTGTGTTGGAGGGATCAAGGCTGTATCCTGCCACTGCACAAAGTAACACTGAGCCACCTTATGTCCTTTTTTTTCCCTCTCTTGGACTGTTGCTGTCTCTCTTTGTGTGTACACTGGGATGCAATGGGATGCACATTAGGCTATACTGTAACAGAAATTGTGGATGGATAAAACAACAACAATAACTTTACTTTTTTTTGTTGTTGCTTATTTGCTTTACCTAAGTAACCCTTTAATGCTGATGACTGTAGAGAGGAGTTTAAAAATGCTGGAGCTCAAAATTCAAAGGGCAAATCAAGCAAAATCCTTCTCCCTTCCATTTTGAAACCAAGGACTCATAGAAATTTGATTTACAATTTTACTGCAACTACAGTCCAAGAAACTGAAGTGAAATTTCTATTCTAGCTAAGAGGAATTCTGGCTATAAAGGGAATACAAAGTCCTACATCTCTGTTCTCTTCTGCCTTGGAGAGCCATGAAGGTGGCTTTGTACTCCTGTCTGTCTTGTTTCTATGTCTTCTTTTCATTTACTGGGCATGGTAATGAAAGTCTACTTGGTGCTTCCTCAGAAACCAAAAAGCAGACCATCCCAGCTGACACCAGAAACACCAGTGTGCAGAAGAGGCAGCACTGACCCCTTGTGAGGGTGCACTGATCCACATGGGCTGAAGATTCATTCTGCCAGGCACCCCTAGTGTGCTGCTGGTTAATTCTTGCAGGACATCTGCATCTCATGCAAAGGAACAACATCTCCAGGCTCTCCCTTAGCATTTCAAAGAGCACAGGCATATGCTGCAATTAGATAGTGCTGCTGAGAAAAAACAGCATGTGAGTGAATCCCTGTTGTTAGCAGAGCAAGTGCTGGGGTTCACACATGCAATTCACCGGAGCCCTGCTGCAAATGGCTACTGCTGCCCTTCCCTTGCTCCTACCCAGTGACTAGAGATCACATCCTGCTGTACTGTTCTTCTCAGCAGCCTCAGAAGACCAGTCACAATAAAAGTGTGAGCCAGATTGGCCCTGACGTGTATCATATGCTTTTCTGCACCCGTGAACTTCCTGCTTCTCTCACCAGCCTTGCTGTCGTTCATCGTGAAGAGCAGGTGCATTAGCATCTTTGTGTAAAGCTGAAGAGGTGATAAACAGTCAGATTTGCCAGGTATAACTGTTGTTCACTAAGAGAAGGGATCAGAGGATTGTCTCTGCACCTCTCTCCTTCTTGGCACCTGTCCTGAATGGGTCATACAATGGCTCTAAAGTACTTCTTGTAAATAATTTCCCTGCAGTTGGAAGATGCCCCAGAGCTCACAGTACTCACGCTTGTTAAAGCTGAGCAGAGAGCAAAATATCCCTCCACTGTTAAAAGGCTTTGGACTGGCTTTCCTCACACTGTAGCCAGCTAACTCCACATTTCTGGATGAAGAAGATTCTTGCATGTCCCAGAAAGGTTCCTGATCTCTATTGCTGCTCCTCCAAGCTACAGAGACTTGTAGGATGGAGTAGATCTCCATACAGTTTTGGGCATGCTAAGATCAGTCTAGAAAACCTATAGCTAATGATCCAGTTTCTCCAGGAACAAACCTGGGATCTGCTTTGTTAAGTTATCTCCCTTCATTTTTTTTTAATTTATCCATCATCAGAGCTTTATATTTCTTTAATTTATCTATGTACAGATGAGTTAAGGCACTGAGATCCTTAACATGCATATGGAAGCCACAGGCAGTCGTTAGGTGCCTATGCTGAGTCGGATGCCCAAATATTTGAAGGGCATCTAAGGTGTATGCTTGTTCAGGTTAAAATGTGCATCTGCAGTCACACAGCATCTGATGCAATTTAACTGCGATCACAAGCTGCCCTGTGAGAGAAGGTATGGGTTGCATTCCTGTTATTGTGTGCCAATAATACTGCATAACTAATAAATATATTTCTTCTCACTGGGCTATTACGTAGCTATTTTCCTCTGAGTTTGATTCTTACTCAGGACACAAAATTTAAGAGCAAAGTGTTATCATTGCTAAACATTAGTGAAAAGATTACCTTTCTATAAAGCAACCTCAGCTCTGCCCTGAGTAAAGAACCTCAGCGTGGTACTGCATATCACTCTCCAGTTCTGCCATCCAGGAAAGTCCAGCCAACACCACTGTGAGATGTTCTCTTTGCCCTGATGTCCTTACATCTCATCATTTTTATTTTGAGTCATTTGAATGCAGCTCAGATTAATCTCTCATTAATTTCATTTAATGCAAGTTAAATCTGAATCCTTCTTGCCACTGCCATTTTGAGATTAAAAGCACTTCTTGTGAGAGCATAAATTGGATCCCCACAGCTACGGGAAAGACACGAGAGCCCGCTGTGACAGTACAGCCCTGCTCTGGTGAGTCAGATACCCATTTTGCTGTCATCAGATAGGAAGTAGCTCAGTGTCAAATCACTGCTGTCTACTGAGATCATGGTTCAAACTTTTTATGAGTCTTAGAGAAATTAACACTTCATTCCAACCTGTTTTCATTACAACATAGCAGGATGAGACATAATCACCCACAGGAGTTTTGCCACTTTCCTACTTCAGGACAGCAATGTTTACAGCTCTTTCAGTATTCAATACAACAGGAGTGTTTCTGCTTCATCTTGTAATGACAAATCCAGCACTTTTATTCCTCAGCCCTACCACAGCATTGAGAAAAAGACACAGCTTTTGTCATGTATGGTACATGAGCTGGGACTGACCTGTTAATCAGGGTCTGCACATCTGTTATCTCTGCTCTGATTCTGGGGGAAGTGCTAGTTAAATTCAAAGAAGTATATTAATCAGGGTAGAAAATTTCATCATAATTTTGGTAAACTTCCCCATTTTGCAAGCCATTATTTTCTCTAAATTAGATATTCAGGATGAAAGAAGACAGTACTCCCAGGGAGACATCCCTGGAGCTTCCTGTCTTCAGCCATAGGGAGCATAGGCTGAGTTGGTAGCATTGGCACATACTTGATCGTGCACAAGAATTTAGTAGGAGGCTGAAATATTGTTAGAGTTGGGAGTAAACTGCCATTGTTGGGCTACTTGATGAGAGTGATGCTAGTAGGGTGTCTGATGAGCTGTGGTTGTGCTACAAATAGCACCTCAGGTCCTGAACAGAAGTCTCTGGGTGGGGCTAACATGGGCTGTCTGTGGGCACAATGAGAAAGCAAGGCTGGCAAAACAAGGCTGTTTTCATCTGAAAGTGTACAGTGAATATGCACCAATTCATAGAAAAGAAAAAAAAAATAGGGCTCTGCAGAGGTAGAAAGTTCATCAGCATCTGCTCCTTTTTGATGTGCGAGGGAGACTGGGAGAAATGTTTGTCACTAAGACAGTGTGGGGCTCCTGGGAGCCCCCCAGTGATTTCAACAGACTCCTGGTGTTGCTATGTGGCCTGTGATAATGTCCTCTTCCCCTATATCACCCCTACACTTCTACCCTAAACAGGAGGAAGGCAAAAGAGTGAGATTTGACATGAAGAAATATTCTCTGGAAGGGGGACCCCAGGGACATCTCCATGCAAAAAGATACAAGCCTCTGACTGCACGAGAACAAGGAAGATAATGAGACAAGGATCAAAGGCAAAGACAGACCAGACTGTGCTTTTTTGGCACCCCAGCACCTAGATGAGCACTGAGGGAGGTGAGTTTCGTCTTTCCTTATGCTCGTGGCCTCTTGTTATGCTCCTGATGCAGGTCATGGGGTATCTCAGTGATCAAGAGATAAGGTTTCTAGGCACAACTACAACATAAACGATAACAGGCTAGGATTTCAGAGCGAATGGACTAGAAATTATTAGTGCCTCATGCTGAGTAAAAGCACCCATAGTATTGGGCAGGATTTGTTTGGGTGGGTAAACCACCTGTGGTTTTTCAGCAATGACTGCCTTGTTCCAGCTGTGTGCCTCCAGCTAAAAGCACTAAATTATTTACTAAAAAAGCGAATTAACGCCAAGCAGCACCAGCACCCGAATGCTCACTGAGTCATACATAAAACATGCTTTCTTCTGTGAGGGCATGGCATGCTGGCAGAAAGCAAGGTGAGGAGGAAAGGCTCCTGGGAGATGAGTGAGTGGCAGGGGTATCTTCAAGGGAGCTGAAAAGCAAGATAACAAAGGGAGTGATTCAAAGTTAAGTTTCTCAGGTGTCCGGGTGAGTTAGCATGATTGGAGAGAAAAAGAAAGTAGAAAGGGAAGCAGCATCACTTTCAAGGCTTGGCAGTAAGTATTGGATGTGAGAATGGAGAGAACACTTTTTTGTTATTGCTTCCTCCCAGGTATGTTTTCCATGCATATGAAGTGTGGTGAGAAAAGCCTTTGGTTTCTGAAAAATAAATCAGTAGGAGCACAAAGTAGTTCTGGTCATTTGCAGGGGAGAATGAAATGTGCTTTCAGCTCTGCAGCCCCTTGCCACACTTGCCTCTCCATGAAGACTGATGTCTTCAAGAGTGCTGAGCTCTAAGCCTTTCCTCTAAAAGCTGTTAAGGCCCCAGAGCAAGCAATCCTTAACTGTGCTAGTCCTTGAAGCTCTTGTACAACTCTGAGTGAATTTTTCCTTAGGCTTTATAATGTGAAGCCTCTTCAGCTTGATGAGGAGGCTAAGGAGTTGCTTGGATTTTTTAAAAATTCTGTGTTCTGATAGAAATCACTGCGAGTTTGGCCAAGTTTGTGTGAGTAAGAAAGGAAGTATTACTACATCTGGACAAGGTTTTTCATGATTTACAGGTTTTTATGAACAACTGTTTTAATGAAAATTCTTTTTAGACAAGCATGTATTGGTGCTAAGCAGATTTCTGGGCTAACTATGTAAACTAGTCTGAAGGAGAGTCAAGCAGGCTGCAGTTCAGCACAAAGAGTCTGATTTATCATGGCAGGAGGCAAACTATTTACTTGTGCTGTTAAATGACTGCCTTGCAGCTAGTGCAAGGTTGTCCCAGGTTTTATATTCCTTTCCCTTTTCTCAATGAGGATTGCCTACAGGGGCTAAAAATGCTCAGCAGAGTGTAGATGTTTCAGGAGAATTTGCTCTTGCAGTCTGGAACCCTTTCTCCATCACAGACCTTAGGGTAATATCCACGTTGTCCATGTGATGTTGGCTGAACTGTATGCATGTAGTGTAAGAGTGTGTCATACCAATCTGAAAAGCTCTCTACTTGTCTGGAGGGTAATATCCCACAGATGTTTTGAGCTGGAGGAAGACTTCACAAAGAAGGAAAAGAATAGTAAATCTCTAGATGAAAAGGGAACAGAGAGGAGAGTTGCTAAACTCTGAATGTCTGCAGACATTCAGAGGCAGTTTTTCTGTAAGCCAGTTCTGAAATATTGCAGTCAGTGCAAATCAGTCAGATTTTGGGCCCTGTTCATCTTTGTCTCAAAATCCGGATATTGCAGGAATAATTGAGCATTAAGTAGTTAATTAAATCTGTCTGTATTCTCACAAACACTATTCAAAGGATAATGCTCTATATAGCCCCAGTTTGCAGTTAGGTTTTGTGTGGGCAATTAATTTCTCTTGTCCCGCCCTCGGTGTAATTTACAATAAGATTCTTTTAGTTTGTAATGAGTTTGCTAATTGTTTGTGTCTGTGCCTTTTAAATAAATTAATGGTGATAACAAATGCCTGTGCATCCTTCGTGAGGGGATATGGAAATTAGAATTCATTTCTGTTGATAATCTTGAACAAGGTTCCCCTGGGCAGTTCAGTACAGTTGAATGCTCACTGATTTAAAAGAAGCAGATTTCTGCTCTCTTTCCTCATAGTTTGTTGTATCCAAAATTTCTTGAACAGAAGAGGCTGTACTTGATTGAATTGGGGTAAAGTGGTGGAAGACTGTATAGAGGAAATGGTCCTGGGGGTATTGATTGATGCTTGAATGAGCATGAGCCAGCACTGTGCCAAGGTGGCCAAAAAGGCCAATGGCATCCTGGCTTGCATCGGGAATAGTGTTGCCAGCAGGAACAGGGAAGTGATTGTCTCCCTGTACTGAGCTCTGGTGAGGCTGCGCCTCAAGTATTGTGTTCAGTTTTGGGCCCCTCACTGAAAGACATTGTGGCCCTGAAGCGGGTTCAAAGAAGGGCAACAAAGCTGTTGAGGGGTCTGGAACACAGATCTTATGAGGAGCAGCTGAAGGAGCTGGGATTGTTCAGTCTGGAGAAGAGGAGGCTCAGGGAAGACCTTATTGCTCTCTATAACTACCTGAAGGGAGCTGGGGGTCGGGCTCTTCTCTCATGTGACTGGTGATAGGACTAGAGGGAATGGCTGCGCCAGGGGAGATTTAGGCTGGACATTAGGAAATACTACTTCTCTGAAAGAGTGGTCAGGCAGTGGAATGGGCTGCCCAGTTTGGTGGTGGAGTCACCAACCCTGGAGGGATCAAGGAATGTCTAGATGTTGTGTTGAGGGACATGATTTAGTGAGAACTATTGGTAGATGGTTGGACTGGATGATATTGTAGGTTCTTTCCAATCCCTGGTGTTTCTGTGAATAGTGTTAAAAAGTGACCTGAGAGAAATGTACAGTACCATGATTTGTGACTACCAGATATTTTCCTTCTTTCACAAACTTTGTATGTCCGAAGTCACTGAAAGTAAACCAGAATTTAATCATTTCTGTATATCCCTTCCGTGCTTCACTAGCACTCTTCCTACTACACCGCAGCAAAAACAAACAAAAAACAAACAAAAAAATTTTCAGGTATATATGATATCACAGTTTAAAAAATGTCATCAAAGTTACACTGATTGCGTTGCTCTGTATTTTCTTTTTCTGTTGATGTGACACGGGCACTGAAATGTCTTTTTGCTTTGGAGACAAAAGTGTATTCAGGGAAGTTCTTACAAGACATTAAGGAAGACAGTGAGGGGCTCCTGGGGTGGTGTTATTCTCTTTCTCCTGGTATAAACATACTTGCTGCTTTGCTTTGCTTTAATCTTAATGGCTGGTCTTCTGCTGTGTACTTTTATGAGCCAGCAGAATTATAGCTTGGTTTACAGGCCATTATTCCTGGCTCCTTCCATTTTTAAGGCAATATATATGCTTTGTAAATGCAGCTGCTGATCAACTGCTCAGGTTAAAAAAAATCTGAGTTGGTTCTTTGCTAATAGGAAAAAGATTCTTGAACTAAGAAACCAATCTGATGCTTTGTTCTGCTTGTCCTTATCATAGGAAATTAGTCATGGAATACAGAGAAATGATGGAAAGACAGGGAACATAATCTTCCCCCTCCCCCCTGCTCCACGCCCTTAACATCTGGGGGAAGGAAGAGCTGATCACAGCTGTGACTCTGAGAGGATCCACGTGGATGAATGTGTCAGTTCTTCAGCCTTGATGAAAGATTAAAATGTTCTTTTTTTCTTCCTTCGCTAAATTTCATGGAACTTCTCCATCATTTAAAAAAAAAAAAAAAAAAAAAAAAAAACCAAACAAAATAAAACAAACCTGATAGGGGCTGTCCCAGAGAGTTATCTCTATTTGGTTCATCCTAGGCAGGTACTGGGAGCAGTACCAAAATACTGAAGGCCATGGAGCTCAGCCAACTCACACATGGGATATTCTGCTATGGGAACCCAGCTTGCTACTTGGCAGCAGCTCTGCTTTCCTTGGGGACTTCTTATGGCTGTGGCCCTGTGAAGTCCAGGAGGACTACCTGGATTTATCTTCAGAAATGACTGACCGTCACCTCTTTGTGGCTGTGAATCCTCTCAGGTGGACAGAAATAATATCTGCTTCAGCAGCTATGTCTGAGAGAGCACAAAGTGCTCTGTGTGTTTTAGAAGTCTCACTCATTCTCTAGGACTCAGAAATCAGAGGCAGATAAGGGAGCAAGAAGTTTGCCCTGTTTTCTGATGTTGTCAGCAGTATAAAATAAATGCTTGCCTTCTTTGATTTCTTTTTTCTACTAGCTACTGATATTGTGGTCTTCTTGCTTAAAAGTATATATTATTTCTTGATCTAGAGGGAATAACATATAGACTGAAAATGAAGTGGCGGTATGATTTTCATTTTATATTTTAAACAAACCACATTGGGAGTTATTTCCTCCTATTAAAAATGTTTTCAGCACTTTTAGAATCAAGTTTCTGTAGGAATTCCTTAGTGCCCAGTTATGGAGGTTTTTTGTTTGTTTGTTTAAGGGTTATTACAATTCCTGGAAAGCCTTTGAAATCTGGATTGGGTTATTGTGCGAATAAAAGACACATCAGGGAGAAGATGTAAAGTGAAAGATATGACAAAGAAATGTGGCACAAGGTTTAGAAAAGTTTTGCCTACTTTTGCCTTCACATCTCTAACTGCCAAGAGTGAGATTCAGCAGTAGAAGAATAGGATCCAAATGAATACTTTATCCCTGTGTGACTGCTGCAGAATGGTTGATATTTTTGTGAGTCCTTTGAGAATGTTTGCTGTCCGGTCTTATTGGTTTGTGCCTCCACAATATATTTCATAAGTACTTTGTTCAGGCAACCAGGCCTCTTAAAATGCATGGAGTACATCCTTATTCTGAAAAGTAATTAATACCTTTATTTATTAGAGCAATCTTTGCTTGCTTGACGTGAATCCTTCTAGTTTTATGATCCATAGATTGTCATGGTACGCATGCTTTCAACACTGGCACTTCTAAAGGTTAACGTTACAAGTTTAGCTCCTTAGTTCAGGCATTTTCTGAACCTAACTCAGTGGAGATGATGGCTAGGTCGAGTGTTAACTATTTTCTAAACCTTTCTTCAAATGTGTTATATGCTGCTGTCAAAACCTTTATTGAATCTTCCCCAAGGTTGGTGGTCAGCATGGAAATCCATCCAGACCTTATCTGAAGAAGTCTTTAACGTTACTCTTGACACACCTCTTTGACAGTGATTCCACTGCAGGTTCATTATTCAATTACCTTAGCAAACTTGAAGCTGAGCCTTTCAAAACTTTTACTTTTTTTCATTTTGAAGATAGGTCTGGCAATCTGATAAAATGACACTTACCTGGTACAAGGAGATAAAGAAAATCCCTGTCTTCAGTTTCTTCTCTAATAAGTATATTATTAAAATGACTGAAACTTGTTCCTGTGAACCAGGCATGTCTCTTTCTGTGAATCCAGCAGTCTGTTCCTCATTTGTCTTTGCTCTGATTTAAGCAGTGATTCATAAGTCACAAGAAAAACCTCTTTTTTTTTTTTTCCGTGGAATTTGTGATGAATTTTCTTATACAAACTGATCTCTCTGAGGTGAGGACTTTGTTTCTCACTATCTCCCATAGTGGTGACATGACCCCAGATGCTGATAAAGAGCTCTGAAGGGATGTTACAACAGTTAGTTCTACTGCTGTTTTTGTGTTTTGTTTCCTCCCTTATTAGGAGCAGCAGAAGAAAGAATATATCTTCTGTAAACAGAAATAAGCCAGAAAACGATGCTTTAGGACGCTTCAGCTATTAAAAAAAAATTTCTCAAGTATTTTGAATTGTTGTAAAAAAAACCTGATGTCACAAGCTCTATTTCTTCTTACTGATAATAACTGAATTGATTCCAAGTAGTTTATGATGACACAGATTTAAAACAAACAAAAAAAAAAAACTCCACACTTTTCAATCATGATCCTTTACCTTTTCCAGATGGGAGATTAGAAAAGCTTTGCTGCAGAGGCTTACAAATACCCTTTTTGGTTTTCCTTCCAACTCAAATAACAATTAAGTTCCAGTTTCAGAAGAAATGCTCTAGCCTCTGTATTACACTGATTGTTATGCACTGATTGCTACTGCAGTTGCTCTTCCTGGGGCTTAGAGGAAACTGGTGAGAATATGGATTGCAAAGTACACTGGGGCTCAAGTTCCTGACAAGAAAAAAATGACACTTTTACTGTTATTATTAGCTGTATTATCAAAAGAAAATGTCAAAGATCTGAGCTAACAGGATTCTTCTTTGACAGTCACTAGATACACAGCTGATGTAAGAAAATCCCTTTCTCAGTCAATTTGCAGTAAAAATAGCTAAGAAGAACAGAATAGAACATCTTCAGCCTGTTTTTAAGTTTGCCAAACAGAGACAGAATGAAGACAGTGATTTCCCACCTCACAGGAAATTACAGCTTTGGGTGTTCATCATGCATCATACAGTTCAGTTGTCTCAACCATAAAAGCTTCACATTATCACCTGCAAGTGGCCAAGGTGAGTGTAATTCTAAACAGCACAGTGCTTGGCATCTCCATGTAATGGCTGCATGGTGCACCAGTGCAGCTTAGCAAGAAAGGGCACTCTTACCATGGCTGAGAAAAATCAAGGTGTCAGGAGACCAGCATAATCTTACAGTGTGTGTATGTATATATGTGTATGTATATATGTGTATGTATATATGTGTATGTATATGTATATTTTCCCCCATGCAGAATTTCTGTCTAACAAGTTCAGGCCAGCCTCCTTGTTGCAACCAGTCCATTTTCTGCAAAGGCACTAGAAAGTCAGTATCTCTTGGAGGCAATGAACTGGCACAGAGAATGCTTTCATAGCGATGCTGTGCAGCTTGGCTATGAACAAGATGAACTGGGTTGACTCATATTTGTGATGGTGTGAGAATGTCCTTAAGCACTGACACACAGTGAGAGTGCAGCTGTTCTCTCACCGTATTCCTTTCCATCTATGAAAGCAGGGAAGATTGAGCCCTCAGGAATGATGATGTCTGGTAGCAGGCTCCCACCATCAGAGCAGTTTGCCTAACCCTTATGTCTTCACCTTTCTGTCCTAAGAAGCTACCTGAAATGGACTAAAGCATGAAGAAATTGTCCCTGTGTGTTGTGCAGTGTTTGGAGGTTGAAGGATAAATATCTGGTCTTTGCAAAATAGTCTTGAAATCTGCTATTTTTGTTTCAAAATATTTTGCATGAGCTCTGCAGCTCAGAGCATCCTATTGGGTACTACTTCCAACTCTGTAGTATTATTGCAAGAGAATGCATGGCATTTGCTTTAGGAGCAATTTGATACATGTTTCAAAAGCCCCTAAACTGTGAGGCCGACTTACTGTACAACATTTTTTTGATGCGAGCTAACAGGCAAAAGCAGAATTAATTAGGGACATTATTTTCCTATATTAGTGATTGGGTTCTGTTGCTTTTCTTCACCAATACTAACTACAATTTGTGCAACTTCCTTTACCTCTGCTTTAAAAGCTATTTAAACCTTAAGCATCTTGGGAACCTGCTGCAGAATATAGATATACTTTGTTGAATTGTTATCCTGTCTCCCAGTAAGAGAGCTTTGTGCTGTTAATTACAGCCTGAAGCCATTGAACGCTACTGCTGTGTTAAAGTAAGTGGAAGAAATGCTCTATGTCTCTGAACATAGGCCACTGAACGTGATGAGCTCTTTATAATCATGGTAATTTTTTTTTTTTTTGGTGGTAATTTCACAATTCTTAAGAAACATTTTGTCATACTAAATGATGTGGTTGAAGGTCTTGCTTAATTATTGATGTGTTGAGAGCACTAGTATGGATCTAACCTACTATCAGATGGTGACTTTTCTCCTGCACGGTGAGCACTGAATCTTCAGGAATGGTATGCTGATGAATTGATGCAGGGTTCATTGCCAGCTCTGTCTTGCATATTTTATGAAGCAAGCAAATGATGGGAAAGCAGATTTTCCTCCTGGAAATTCTACGTTTTAAGAAAGACTGAGAAAAAAGGCTCTCTTACCCAGGGGGGAAAGTTTTCATGTAAAATCAGTTATTTTTCTCTACTGTGTGCGATCTTTGCCATTATGAAATGAATACATTTTTCACAAATAGTGTGACTGATTATTTTCCTAATTTTGTGAAAGTTGTGATGACTGACAAACTCTATTTCTACTCTCCTTCAAGTGAATATACATGAAAATCTATAGAGACTTTTTTAGAGCCTGGAACAACATACCTGCTTGCTGCAACAAGTCGTCCTGAAGATGATAAGGCACCAATATTAAACAAAGCTGAGAGAGATAAATGAATGGCTGTGCAAAGTGATCAGCAGCCACATTCCTGCAGAAAAAGAATTTCAGATCTCTGGAAGTCTTTTCATGGACCAGTATGGGTGTGGTCTTATTAAGGTTGTGAAGAAGACTGGCAGAAAAGCACCACAGTCATAAACCTAGATAGAACACCTTCCAGTCAGTATTTATAAAATTGCAAGCAGACACGAGAAGGCTCTGTGTAGTCTTCCAGCTAGAGCCATGTAGGTAGCTATATTACAGTGGGAAGATATATTCCATCACATTCACTGCAATTTTAACATGGTTGGATTTTTTTTTTTCTTTTAAATCTAGCTTCTTACACAAGGAATGCAAACAATACTTGATCTGTAGTATCCAGTACAGCTGTATCTCATACGAGGTCAGAAATCTGAACTTGTTCTAACAAATGTGTGGATTAGAATCATAGAAAATTATACTAATCTGCAAGATAAGTGCCCCTGAATACTAAATTGAAGCGCATCATTGGAATAATACTATCATAACAAAACCCAGTAAAATGTGCACTTTATTTAAAATAATATCATTCTCCAATTTAGATCCAAGAACTTCTTTTCATTATCTAGCCCTTCTTCTTAGTACCCCCTGTGAAGAGATGAGCTGGGAATGTGAAAGTACAAAAAGGCTGAGGTCACAGTGAGCATATGCCTGTGGTTGTTTAAAGCTGTCCACAAATTGGTTAATAAGTTTTGTGTTATGGTTTTATTTTATTTTAACCTGTTCCATATATCAAGTTTTGTAATGTACCATTCGAGTCCAATTTACACTCTGAATGACTACAGATTTTCATTTTGTTTTAAACTGTGCTATGATTGCTATATATTCAGCACCCTGTCTTATTGGATTTATAGATAAATGCTGCTATATTTTTTATCTATAATTTAACATCATTCCCTCTGGTTGCTGTTCCTTTCCAGAGACAATAATGCATCTCTTCACACTTACATTGTGCCAAACGTGATTTAGAACTCAAGAAAGAAACCTTGGAGGGTTTTTATTCCACCACAGAGCAGAACAATGGACTGTGTGTCCATTTCAACATTTTTTTTCCTACTGAGACAAATGTGAATTTGAACCATACACTAAAATGACTTAATTACCCACACTGTAAACTCATAAATAACTGCAGGCCTATCATCCCTTGAATATACCTTCTATAGTGCAGTTACCAGATTTGGTGTGGAAACTGTGAACAAGATAGAATGAACAGGGAAGTAATTCAAAACTTTGCTTTCATGTAGTCAGTGTGCAATTGAACACATCTGGAAGAAAAACCTGTATGTCTTAATGGAAGAAAAGGCATGCTTCAACTAAGCAACATGTCTTTCTGCATTCAGAGAGCTCTGTGCTGGGCAAGTTAGGTGGCTTGGAGAGGGCAAAAAGGTTAAGAAACTTGTCTGATTTCTGTTTGAGTTTTCCAGCTTTGCCAGCTTGTGTAGCCACAAAAGAGCAAGTGTGGAGTAAAAGGGTTGTGGTTTTTCTTTGTTTGTGTGTGTGCGTGAGTGCGTGTGTGAGGTGTTTGCCGTAACCCTCACGCTCAGACCCTAATGTAATAACCTGAAAATAGAACTGAAGAAAGCAACATGGGGACAGTCATGGCAGCTTAGTTAGGAGGAGGAATGCTGGCTGGACTGGAGCTCTTCTTTGATGTCTGGGCAACCCCTTATCTCCACATAGAGGCATAGCTGCAGCTTTATTTATTGAACTGCGATCTGGAGCTTAATGGTAGATGAGTGAGAGGGGGAAATGAAAGGAAACGCCGGCAAATTTCGCTGTCACAGATAACGAAAAGATTCCTTATTCTACATCTGGTTCTTCATGTCAGCTTTCTTATAGCTGGGCAATGTTGCAACTAGCCTACTTTAGAAATCAACTTCTGCATGAGCACTGTTAGATACAGGTCACTCTGAAAACAATGCCTCCTGTTTATTTCCAGGGAAACTAGAGCTGATACAAAGAACACAATAGTGCTATTTAGTAGACCAAACTCAGCTACAAAATGCTAGTTTTCAGCACAGTCACTACTATTAACTCTGCATTTTCACCAGCAGACAAGAGCCTACATACAGCGCTCATGAAAGTCTGTGTGGCCATCTGGAACGTGGCTTGTATTTCACACTGCTGCTACTGCTGCTGAAACACACCACCTGCTGCCTCACTGTGCTCACATCCACTGTTTGATCTCCATAAACATTCAGCTAGCATCCACAGATGTCAATGGGGCCATTTTTTTTTTTTTCACATGGAACACATTTCCATGTCAGATGCCATTTTGTCAGACTGCCTCTCTGCTGCCATCTATCATACAGCAACAAAATGTGATGGAATATTGGTGGGAAGCTTCAGCCTCTACTGCCATACAACCAACACCCACCTCTGATATCATGGTCAGGAGAAATTACTTTAGGAGCTGCCCTTGTGTATATATATCTTTAGAAATTTAAATAAGATAAATGAGTGCTTCAAAGCAGCATTTTTATTATACTTAAATTTGATTTATGTTTGGGAGAGATTAATTTTAAGTCCATCCTTTTGAAGAGGAACAAACAAATATCCTCACAGAATAACTGCAGGAATTAGAGGATGTGACATTCACAAATGTTTAAATGATACTTTCTTTTGATGGATCTATTCTAAGGTGGCGTCTTCTCAGGAGTCTGATTTAAAACAGGAAATTTTCAGTGCCTCTAAGCTGGAAGCCACAGTCAGAAACACCAAATGCTTTCATGTGCTACAAATCATTGGGTAAGATGCAAGCCTTATGTTGTATAAAACATCCCTAACCCACTGGCTGCCTCAGTCGAGCCTTTTCTGTATGAATCAGGCAAGGATATCAGAGCTATCCAGAAAGTGGGACTTGGAGACATCACTGAATCTACCTGGAGCCTCCTTGGTTTTTGAAGGATGGTTCTTTTGTACATGTGTTTAGGTGCAGAATGGGACCTTGGTTCAAAGTAGTTAGCCTAATGCTGTGCTACAGCTGTACACATCATATGGTGAATGCTCCATGAAACAACTGATGAGCGAGTGATTTCTAGAATGAGCTTAGTGCTGGTGCACAAAATGATTCAGCATGCATCACCTGTCATGCTTGTCTTCATCTATCTTCCCAAGCTTCCGTTGCAGATATCAGATAAACAAAAAAAGCATATATATATATATATATATGGGTTCATATATATTCGTATATATATATATATATATGCATTCTATATATAAGCTAGAGTATTTTAGCTTGAGATTTTGTTCTTCTAGTTGATTTCTTGTAATCTGAATATCATAGTCCTTAAAGCACTGTCTTAACCAAGTCACTTAAAAATAGGGAAGAAAAGTAGAAAAGGAAGAGAGGGTAGATTTAACTTTTATTGACTTGTTCTGATACTAGGGAACTATACTGACTTGACTTCTGGTAGTTAGTCCAGGCTCTCAATTTTTTTATTACCATTTTTGTGTTGTACTGAATATGCCTACCATATATAGATTTAATTTTTTTAGTTTAGGTTTAATTTTTTTCCTGAGCATGTATTAATTTAAGTAAATTATATACTTAAACTGTAACCAGGATAAGTGCATATTAATCTGAAATATACTTCAAAACACAGTGATGAAGTTGTTATTGGAACATATATATATATATATATATATATATATATATATAGTGAAGTATCATATGTCAATATTTTCTGTAATAGAATGCACAAAGTGCTTATTAAATTCAAGTTTATTCTTTTGCATGTTTAATTTTTTTTTTTTAACTGCTACATCTTAGTCACATTGCGGATGACATTCATTACTTACAACCTTAGCTTACTGTAAGTTACAAATGCTGCTTGGAAATTTAGATAAGTCATTCCAAGTCTGACACTTTAGCTGATTCTTTTGTGTTTTCAAACTGGGCTGGATATCTGGTGACATTAGGTTGTTTTTAAAGAGATATCTGCAGAGAAAGCATTCTGGGAAGAAAGATGAAATTAAGATGCAAAGGTGAATTTCTGTTTTCTGTTCCTTTAAACCCATGGTGGCGAAGTATGTTGGGAGGTTAAACTAAAGAGATTTGTTTACAATTTACTATGGAGATTCACTGTGATTGAATCTCATTTTAGCTAAACTAATTTCCCAGCCCAGATCTTGTTTTCAGAAGTCAGTGTTCCATCTTCTAAAGAAATCTCCAACTTTTGTAAGTTTTTCAAGTTCCATTCTGTCAGTGTGAGTTTTACAAACTGTATTGCTTCTTTCTTTTTTTTTATTTTTTGGAAGCCATTATAATTCATTTTAGAATTTCTGTGGTTCTAGCACTACCTGGCTACAGATGAAAACGTACACTCAGAAAGTGTATGCAGAATTAGGATTTTGCAGCTGAATTTGTAGCATTACTTGGGTTTCCTCACTGAAAGTTTTCCCTTAATTTTAAGGGAACGTATAGAAAAATGACATCACAGACAAATCTGCAGTAGCTGAGAACTCTCAGATTTTTGGTGAAGTAGTAGAATGTCAGCACAGAGGGATCCATTTCTTTATCCCTAGATGGTAAGATTGGTCTCTGTAAGTGAGCTTAGGTCCAAATATTAGTCTGCATGAAAAAAATTGACAAGCCATCTGTCAATGTGTATTTTACTTTAAAACAAACAACAGTTTTTTAATTAAAATATTCCACTGAAAAATTACAAACCCATGGGCCACGTTTACACTTTATGGATTGAAAGTCAGGAGTGAACTAATGGATACATAGCATGAATGGGAGACTGATGCTGTGGAGGAAAGAAGTGAGCTGACCAAATTGGTGGATGGTATCAATGCTCTCTAAAACATCAGGGGACCTGAAAAGAATTGTCACTGATTTTGAAAATGTCTTGTGAATTCATCCAATGGGAGGGTCTGTGAATTGCTTGTGTCCCTTCACAAGTGCACCTAGCTACGGAGTATGGAGACCTCCTGAATTCCTGAGTTCAGTTTGAGATTTTTGGTGCTTGCTGACTGTATGCAAAGGTCTTTACCTCTTACTTCAGGGCTGCCTGCTAAAGCACGCTGTAAGACTCAATCAGTAATTGTAGTGCTTTAACCACACTGTATTTCAAGATCCACAAAGGATAATTGCAGTAGCAACACAAAAGTTTACCTAGTGTAGGAAATTCATCCATTTTCTTTGTTGTATCTTGTCTTTCAGGTGAGCATGATCCTGAACTTAAATTGTAGCTTTGAGATTTTTATTTAAATTTTCTTTTTTTAGTTCACACCTAGAATTTGTTAGCTTAGCCAGCTAATTTCACCGTCTCTTTTCTGCATTCTGCTAAGGAGCCCAAGTGTCTTTGGGGCACTGTGACATGTTGAGTTAAAAATTACTATAATTACTGTGATCCCTGTGGAATTTGAAGTGTCTGCAGTTTATGCCTCAAGCGGCTTGAATCCTTGGAGAGCCTATTTTCTGGGACAGCAAGAGCTGTGAAATATGCAACTCTTGATTTGCACTCAAGATCAGAGTCTGATTTGTATAGTTAAATAAAAAAATGCTGATTTATACAGTTTTGTTCCTGGGTCATAATTATGGTCTAGAATTAATTGAATAGCCTGGAGGTTTCACTACTGTACGTGGTAATGATTACTAAAAATTGATTCTCTCTTATATTTCTTTATTAACTTATCTGAAAATGGCATATCATAAAGAACAGCTTTAAATATTGCTGTGCTGAGCAACTTTGTAAACTGCTATTCAAGCTGTTTGTATTTTTTTTCTTCCTTGACTTTTTTAGGTAATTTATTATTTTATAAGTGCCTGAGCTCACCAGAAATGAGATTTTACCTCCACCACATTTCCAACTAAGAACTTTTCTCTGCTACCCTTCAGGATCAGATATGCAGACCTTCCCTGTAGGAATGCTGGACTGCACCCTCCAGACACAAGGATCTTGCATGCCCAATGAGTTATTGTGTCACCAAGCACACCTGGGCCAACTAAGCAGGCCTCTAAATATGAGCTTTATGTTTAATGTGGTGCAATCACTCAAAAAAATAGTTCTTCAAATGCTTTCTTCTGTTTGCTCATTCAAGTTGTCCTATTGGGAAAATACAGGAGGGTTTTACTCCTGTTGATCAAGCCCTGGGAAGCCCTTGAAGGCCTCCAAGGGAGGTAGAACTGGTTGAAAAAAAATATATTAATTACATAGAAATTCTCTAGAAGAAAGAGGATTTGATGTTACCCTGAACTTGATATACATCACGTTACTGCTATCCTTTTATTGGTATTATCATACATGTTTAACATATTGCTGTCTACATAGATATTTGTTCTCTTGTTCTGAAAAGGTTTCACTTCACTCTTTCACAAATATTTAATTTAGATAAAAGTTGAACGTGGCAGAAGAAGAAAAACCCATCATCTTCAGTACTTTTTCGAGCAGTACTATGTCACAGAAAATTAAATGTGAGTCTTTAAAATGTATTGAAAATTAGACATTTGACCTTGCTTAGGCAATTTCTTTCTAGTGAAACTTCCCAATCAAGATATTACTATGAAACATGGCACTTCCATAGGCAAGCATTTTTCAGCTGTTCCTTGATTTGCATTGAATGTTCTCAGTATAAACCTCAAGGAAAATGATAGTGTATTAATTGTATATGTTCCAGATTCAAGAAAAGTATACAAATTGAGGGAGATGGTTCATGTTTTCTGTTGACTTGGAATACCAATTGTAATTCATTGACTTAAGCAGATTTCATCTGAACTCTCCTGGTACCAGTTGGACAAAGGAAGAAGTGCTGTGTTTGTGTCCTCAATGGGTTTTCCTTTACTTACCTATCAAGGGTGATGAATTTACTATATTCTTCACTTCTGAAAGTTATCTTAGAGTTATTGAGTGCTTGTAGATGCCAGTAGCAGTAGGTCAGACTTGCTTCACTTTGGTTTGTCATCACTCAGATGGCAGATAAGAAGCCAGAGCATCGTATTCCCTCTCCTTATCAGCCACCAAAATGATGAGTGGCTGATTCTGGCCATTTCTCATTTATCTCAAAGCAGGGAGGACATTTTTTAGGATCTTTTCTGTCTCAGCAGAGCTTTTCCAGGTATGCCTACTTTCTCCAAAGTGTCTCACACACTGGTGGCACTACTGAGGAAGGCCTTTTCAACCTTGAGAAATGGTTTAATACCATGTTAAAGACTTTCCTTCCTTTTTACACTAGAAAAGAAACAACATAGAATAGTCTTTTTTTTTTTTTTTTGCATAGCTGACCAAGCAGAAATAGACTAATTCCTTTCTGGGGTATTCTTAGAAAATTATCCTGGTTTGTCTTTCTGATAGGAAGAGAATCTTCACTGCAATGATTTATTCTTCCCCAGTCAATGCCACCTCTTTCCTTTTACTAGCCCTTCTTAACTCTGCTGCAGTTTTCCTGGGTCTACAGATACACAAGTGAAGCACAGCAATAGCATTTTTTTCCCTGTTATTGTTTCCTTTTCTTTGTTGTTTATAAATGTACAAGGATGTCTCTGATTGTTTATCAGTTTTAGTGCTCTGGGCAATGTTAGCATTCAAGCTATCAAACTATTAAGAGTCTGACTCTGCAGAATATTTCAAAGAGATGCTAAGATATTTCTGTGTTTTGTGATGGACTCTGATGGGTGTGGAGGACGTTCATCCCTTCAGGCAGAGTTGAGGATTAGGCCCTAATTGTTGTTAAATTTAGGACAAACAGCCACCAGTGTTTAGCAAGGATATGTGTTTGCTGGAAAAGAAGGAGCCTCATGCTGTGTTGATTGATGTTGATTTCCATTCCATTATTTCAGGATGTGCACTACATGCTACCAAGAGGCCAATTATCAAAGGTTGTTTAAAAGACACATCTCTGAGTGCTGAGATTCATCATTAATTCAGGGGGTTATGCTTCTGCCTTTCCTGAGTTCTCTATTCCACCCACGACAGAAGTACTTGTTTTACATATATTCCTGAGTTCCCACTTGTGGATATTGTCTTCAGCTTCCTGTGGAACTTGGTTTGGTGCTTTACAAAAGATTACATAATGTTTGGGAGTATTTTGTCCTATGAAACATCATAGGTCTCAGAAGCAGATTCGGGTGCACGAGTGGCAGCAAAAACAGTTGACAGGTGTATATATGGTAGGTGATGCTCCTGGAGAAAATAAGGGAGTACATTTGGTTCATTTCAAAAAGGGCTAATCACTGCAGACTTTTAAATAATACTTATTGGCAAAAATGTAACAAAAACCCACCACCAACAAAAAAACAGCAAGCAATAAGTAACACTCTTAAAAAAGAAGGAGAAAGAGTTGTGTTGCAAAGATGCAAGCTCTGGTTGCTATTCCACTCATAACATTCCTTTATTTTCTATTATATGGCATAGATGAGTTGCTGGCTATTGAGCTTAAAAATACATGTTCAAAACAGTGGGTGGGACTGAATCCTAGTTTCAACTCCTGCAACCATTTGTCAGCAAGAAATTTAGTGGGGTTGTGCAGGCAATAGGAGTAGCTGTTGAAGGTTGCTCCAAGCTCTTTTTCCTAGTGGTAGAAGCATGGATCAGCCCAAAGATGAGTCACATGAACTACTGAACAGCCTCAAGTTACACCAGAGAAGGTTCAGGTTGGATATTAGGAAGAACTTCTCAGAAAGAGTGGTCAAGTACTGGCACAAGCTGCCCAGGGAGGTGGTGGAGTCACCATCTCTGGAGGTGTTCAAGAACTGTGGGAATGTTGCACTGAGGGACATGGCTTAGTGGGGATGCGTTGCTGGTTGGACTAGATGATCTCAGTGGTCTTTTCCAACATTCCTGATTCTATGAAGAGATATCCTGATTCAGTCAGCCGGAGAAACAGTTTCTCTATACTGAAGGCTACAGCTGCTGCTTGGAGGAGTGCAAGGATGGGGACTGATTAGGGGCAATGCCATTGGCACTGACCTGTGCCAGGCAGACTGGATCAGTATGCGTCGCTCTTCCACCCTTGGCATAGACCTCTCTACATTCCCTGAGCTCATCAAGACCTAATTAAAATTTAGCATTTATCCAGGTCTGTGCACATGCTAACTAATTAATAGTCACAACACCATGGTGGGGAAGATGGAAGCAATATTATTATCCTAATTTTACACACGGGGACATAGAAGCAGAGGGGGATGCTGAGCTGATATTAAAGTGCCAAGCTCCCACACTCACAGAATCTTCCCCAGCTGTATTCTTTAATGCATAGACTGGATCTATGCATGATAATGAACTATTCATTGGGTTTTCAAGGTACTGACCTTGCTTCAAGTCTCAGTTGCAGTCCAGAAATGTAGAACTGTTCACTCAATCTGAAAATAACAGTCTTTCCAAATTTCAGTCTCTCCCTAGTGCACCCAGTTTCATTCCATTCAGGTAATTTCATTATGTTTCTAAATGCAATGTTATCAATGTGTGGTCAAAATCCACTCAGATTCATTCTGGGAAGGTCCCTGGTTCTGATCTGAATCTACAGGGAAGACATTTGTGGTGTGGAAGAGAAATTAAATCATTCAAAGAAATTCCTCTTAAAGGTGCTTCCTGTAAAATTGAGAGAGAGGGATTTTTAAGCCTATTTAATAAAATATTATTAGAAAAAAATCATTCTGTTCTACTCTGCAAGATTATCTTAAGCAAACTATAAAAAAACACATTTTCTAATAACTTTTCATATTAAAGGAATTTGTTCTATGTCAGTCTTTGACATTGTCACTGGTCACCCTGAATAGGACTTGCCCTATGTTATTTTTTATATTCAGTAGACAGTTTCAGAGCAAAAGTCATTTAATCAAAAGATGAAGTCAGGTGAATTGCACCTTAAAGAGAGTGACAGTTTTCTTTGAGGACCAAGAATGAGCAAAGGGAAGTTAGTTCAGCTATAGTAGTCTTTGTCACAGTCTACGTATGCTGAGAATTGGATGAGATGAAACCTATTTTATTCTCCTCTTCTCCTTCTATTGAACTATGTTGCTGATTTCATGTGTGATGTCAGGAACTGAGCATTCAATGTCAATCCTTCCATGGACTCTTCATCAAGTCCTTAGGGATCTTCTCCTGAAAACCTATCACACGTTTAGGTTTAAATTTTCTCCTTCTTATTTTAATGGATCCAGTCCCATGCAGGAATATTACAGAATCATAGAATTGCAGAGTTTGGAAGGGATGTCTGGTGGTCATCTAGTCCAACTTTCAGGATGAGTTTTCTATTTCCAACCTATTTCCTGTATTGCAAGTTTATAAATTCCCAAGTATCCTTGGAAATCACAGTTCCCACTGCACAGGGATATGAACCCTGTAATAGCACTGCTGTGAAGATTTGGGTAGCTAATGGTCACACCCCACAGCCACCAAGATGTTGGAGCCTCATCTGGGCTTCCTGGTGGCACTGGCAGCCTTGTCACACTCAAATGAAGCAGCATCTTTTAAACACTGATAGCTCAGAGGGCATTGCCATAATAGGTCTCCGGGGCTTTGCAATGCAGTATTATTTCTTTGCTAAATATAGTTGCCTGGTTCTTATTTGCCCAAGAAAACTAACATATTATTTAAACACTGTTTTCTTTTTTGCTTGCCAGGCAGGCTCCATGTGTGTATGTGAGTATATGTTTGTGTGTATATAGTATATTGAGCAATTTTGGTGGCTATCTGCCAAAGCAGATAATAACATTGCAGCTTTAGTGTCTGTTTATTTCTCCCCTCTCTTCTCTAGTCCCATCTCTCACCTCCCTATTGATTTAATGCAGCCAGTGAAGTTTTACAGCCTGCATTTAAGGAGGCCGCTGCTTGAAATCCGTGAGGGGCTGCTAATCAGAACTAACTGCAAACTTCAGGTGCAGAAGGCATCTCCATCCTGGCCTATTGGCTTAAGAGAGCATGAAGGGCTAATTTCATGGCTGATAAAGCTTTCTGTCAAGAAGGCCTCCCAAACAAATGAACATTGACTTTTCTTTACAAGAGATATAAAAATGGTCTTTTATCATAACTGCCTGCTTATGCAAGGTAAGAAGTCATATCCTTGCCGGGCTACTACTTACCACCTGGGACTATTTGGTGGCTAACAGAGTTGCCCAGGCAAGATTTCCAAAAGGATTTCAGAACCTAATCCCTCTTTAAGCATTCACTTTCCCTTTGATTTCCTGAGTATTTTTAGTTTTTGATCCAGAGGTGACATGATGTAAGATTATCCACAGGCTTTACAACTTGGCATTCCCTTGGCATTTCCTAGGAAATAGGCTTTTAGCCATGTAAATAGGAGCTGGGTGCCTAAATCCCTTTCAGAACCTGAACCTTTACTGCTTCCCTCTTTTGGTTTGCCAATTTAATCACTCCCTCTCTGTTTCATCTGAACAATCACATGATATCACCTGCATGCTGAGCACAACTCTTCTGTTTCCCTGTTCTACCAGGAGGATGGGCTTTGGCTTGCACCAGAAATGAGTGCCCATTTTCCTGATCTTATGAAGAACATAGTATTGGTTATACCAAAGCACACGGCTTGAGGGCCTTTCTGTTAGAGGGAATGATGCCAACATGATATCATTCAGGTGTCCTTCTTTCATCCATTAAAAGTCTTTACCAATGGAAGCGGATGCCATTTCTTACAGGTATCAAGTAGCAAGTAGTTAAGTGCACAATTAAAGGCTGATTCTTTAAAGAAAATCATTTACTTGCATAAAATTAAGAAAAGGCTTACATACTTCACAGAACATGGTCTATGAAGCTTTCAAAAATTGTATCATTTGTGTTTAATTCTTTCGTATTTTGATGAAATGTGTTTTCAACCAGCAATACAGACATTTCGAGGTCACACTCCTTGCTTTTAATAGTGAACTCACTGAATTTAAATTCCTCAAAGAGAAATGTCTTCTCCAAATCTCATCCTAATCTCTGCTAATCATAAATCCATCTTTCTTTTATGAATATTTTTTTAGAGAGAATCTTTGGGCTGGTTTGCATTACAAAGGTTACACTGCAAGAGATGGCTTGGGCTCCTAGTGAAAGTCTGATTTATTCTGGCAGCAGGACTTTTGCATTTGTAGATAAATTATGCACTTGAACAACAGATACTTCACTAAAATGTTCATTTAGCCAGTGTAAGTTCCTTTGCATAGAGTGGGTTTGCCAGCAGAATGAGTCTATGTGTGCTGCAATTTTTCTTTTCCTGCAATCTGTCAGCAAACCTGAATGCTATAATATGGACTTGACTTTCAGCTTAGACTGCTGAACAATTTTGTGAGCCAGTAGTAAAACAGTTTAAGTCTTACACTACAGATCCATGGGGCTTGATCTGGTCTTGTAATTAAGGCAATCTCCTTGGTAGATTCAGCTGCACACCAGCTGGTTTGGGAGTAGGAATCAAAGGCACTGAATGTGAGGCAGACTGTATATCATTGGTATTAGAAATTGGTGCACTTTGCTTTCACCCTGCCAACAGCTGAGCCACTTGGCTCCAAGTGGAGCTTGTATTTAATTTCCTACCAAGTTAGTTTCTTGCTATGCTTCTTCAATGACAAGCTTAGATCATGACTTTTTTCCCCAGCTCTGTCTGCATACTAGTGATGCACTATGCATACTTGTTCCTCAATACAGACTGAGAAAAATTCATGTCACAGTGGCAGACAGTTCTCGCAGGACTAGATGCAGTCTTTGCCAAGACCTTTGGGATGCTGTGGAAGGACAGGCAGCAATTCATTTAAAATATCACATATCTGACAGTTTTTAGAATGTTATCTATGTATATGAAAAACTGCGCCAAAACAAACTTGGATTTCTAATAAATTACATGAGATTGTTGTTAATGAGGGATACAGTCACAGGTAGTAATTATGTTTATTGCTATCAAACTGCAGTTACTTCGGGCAGAATTCAGCCTTAGGTTTTTAACCTTTTGTCTCATAGGCTGTCTGAAGTTGCTGTTTGTTGGTCTCTTGCCCTACAGCAGAACTCTCTTTTTGTGGTGGTAAACATTTGCTCTCCAGTTAAATTAACACACTTCCCACTTAAATTGACACATCATTTTTGGGCAAAAGACATTCTTTTGTTTGTGGGCTGTTTACTGCCTCCCTTGCTTTATGTTACTGCTGAGAATTGAAGGCAGCCCTGCAGCCAGCATTGCTCCAGTGAGACAAATGAGTCTTTGGAGAACAATCAGTGGTTGTAATGTGCTTGGAAAACTACAGTGACACTTCTAAGAATGCCAAGTAGAGATACTGGTTCTTTGCAGACATGACCTACAGAAGGGACAAGTTTCATATGGGGATTTTGCATTTCCATTTTAACCTCTGAGTTCAGATATATTTTCAAGTTTCCTCTCTTCACACAAACTTAATGGCCTTTTTCTTTAAATCTTTGTGGAGTGACGAAAACTGGTTGAAACTTAAAATGCTTCATGGTGAGAAGACAGATATGATTACAAATGAGAACACACCATCCCATGAGGATGCCCCAGTTTTCCCTTTCATCACGATTAGAGAATGCTACGTAGGAGAATATTTATGGCAGTGTTTATGTCATTGTATATTGCTTATGATTATGTAGTATACACTTACATTCTCTGGAGAAATACATAGTCTCCTTTTTGCTTCCTCTCTTTCTCCTCAATTATGTTTCCTGTAATATGTTACTGCAAGATGACTCCTAGAGCTTGCTTTGAAAAAAGAATTCTGGAGAGGTAGGGCTAACATATTGCTCTGAGAAAATAAACCTGCCTTTGACTTTTAAAAAGTGGAGAGGAAAAGAAATAGGAAGTGTAATTAGTTCTAACTGATAATTTTCCTTTTCTCTGTCCTTTGAAAATGTGCTCTGTGAGTTAGAGTCTATACAGTTTATAAAGACTTAATGGATTTTGTTTTCTTACCTCATTCTGGTTATTTCTTCAGAAAGTGAAGCTGGAATCTGCTGGGACAATGTGGAACTTGCAGCATGCTTCCTTCCTAGGCTCATGAATGCATGCTGAAGGGAGATGGAAAACTGTTATGGTTCCTATGTCCCAGGCAGGACATAAACTTGCCTAGGATGGATATCAGATTGTAGTGTTTAAATTCAAAAGAGTCACAAGTGATTTGGACCACCTGGGCCAGACAGTGCCCAGACACTGGCTCCAGGGCGGGTGGCAGAGAGGCTGGCATCAGACATAGAGTTGCTGTATCTGCTCCGGCACCAAGAGGGAGCTGGGAGTTGGCAGTCTAAGCAAAGGGAAACCTGATTCATTCATCACTTTCTCTAATGCAAGTGCCTGAGTTCTGCTTAAGTATCCATGTGCATAAGTCTCTTAATGAACTTTGGCTTTAGGCATTTACTTAAACTTAAGAGTAGGTTCACTGAAGTTTTTTTTTTTGGTTTTTTTTTTGTGTGTATGCAGAAAGGTGGACCTGAGCTTTATTCCCCAGGGGAATATACAAATCAAATGAGACCTTACTCTTCTGTGGATGTTATGCTGTGCATGGTGAAGGCTTCATGAACCACTAGCTGCTCAAGAAAGTCTTACCAAGAAATGCCAAGGGAGGATTGCATTGTAAGTGCAAGGGTAGACTGCTCAGTGTTTCTCCCAGCCTTGAGGGAGCTAGGATTATTTATCTGGAGAAAAAGAGGCTCAGGGGAGAGCTTACTGCTCTCTAAAACTCCCTGAAAGGATGTTGAAGTGAGGTGGGAGTTGGTCTCTTCTCCCATCTAATAGTGAGAGGACAGTTGTCTCAGGGTAGGTTCAGGTTGGATATTAGGAAAAACTTCTCAGAAAGAGTGGTGAGGAGTTAGAACAGGCTGCCCAGGGAGGTGGTAGAGTCACCATCCTTGGAGGTGTTCAAGACATGTAGATGTGCTGCAGAGGAATATGGCTTAGTGGGTGGTTTTGGTGGTAAATGGACAGTTGGAGTAGATGATCTTAGAAATCTTTTCCAACCTTAATAATTTAATGATTCTATGATCAAACAGGTAGCAAATACTGTGTCTAGTGCTTCCTGAAGGCAGGTGAATCTTCATGAGTCTCCACTGGTTTTGGTGCACTGCTACAGCATTTTGTTCAATAAGAAGGAGAAGAAGGGAGTTGGATTTCTTGACAATTGTCTCCTGCCATATGCCAAAATTAAAAATATGCTTTCATGGGTAATATGGAATCTTCTCAACAATCATGTCTACTTTTATGCTTTGAGGTTTTCCCATTTCCTACCTTGCTGATTTACCCCTTTCCCAAAGAAATTGCTTTTAGCTGACTGTGGCAGCTTCTGCAATTTACCTGTGCAGTTTGGAGGTCAGCAGCAGAGAGGAATGATCCATAACAGCGTCTCAAGGTCCTCTCCAAGGGACAAATGCAAAGCAATCTAAGTCCAGCCTGTTCTAAGCAATGTATGTGAACTGCAAATATACTCGGTCCAGTCTATTTCCAATTGGTCTTCTGAGAATTCTCAGCTTTCACATTGCTCATGATGTGATTGTATAAAACGAAACAGCTTGGTAATGTCTACAGGTTTATATTACAGCACACAACAGTGGCGAGCCAGGTGCACACTAAAGAGAATGTTTTATTCTCTTTCTTCTGATTGTTGGGATACACTGCTTAGGCCATGGTTGAATTTTTTGAATGCAAAAGACCAAGTTTTGCTTTTAAAAAATTTTAGTAAAGCCCTGAATGAATTACTTGCCCATTTGTCATCCTGGCATAGAAAGCATTTTCCATTTTTCCTCCTGAAGCTGCTCCACTTAGTATAAACAATGAAATATTCAGTAAGCCACAGAAAAGAGACTGAGTTTGTAGCCTGGGGTGCTCTTCCAAGTAAGAGACAGCCCAGGTGAGAAGCTTTATCATGGGTGTTGTATTGGCTATTCTGGGCATATGAGAATTAACGTATTTTGGCTTTGATCCAGTTTGCCTTTTGCAACAGAAAAAAAAAGAAACATTGTGGAAGATTTTTCATCAGCTCTATTATAGGCATGCAATACTTGTGACAGTTTATAAGGAAATGGGAATTAGAAGAAACAGCACTGTGGTTGTTACCACCTTGCATAGCATACCTGTCACTGAGCTGGTGATCTAGAATCAAAAAGAAATTATTAATTCAGTCTGACTTGTAATAGACTCCAGGCTTTGTGAATTGGAAGGGACTACAGGACGTTCTCAAGCCTGGAAACTTGTGCTGAGGCAGCTTACACCGCTGACAACTAAAAAATGAAACAGTATAGACAAATCTGAGATGAGCTGGTTTTGTGCCACTCTTCTTAATTTAGGAAATGAAAAATGGAACCCAACACAGAGGGTGAAAACTTTTTAAAAAATATGTAAAGATTTTTTAATTATTTTTTTTTAACACAGATGGAGGTTGGATGGGGCCCTGAGCAGCCTGAACTGGTGGGTGACAACCTTGTCTATGGTAGGGGGTTGGAACTGGATGATCCTTAAGGTCCCTTCCAACCTAAGTCACTTAGATTGATTTTATGATTGATTCTGCGATTACTTTTTTTTACTTTTGTTACGATTTTTACTGGATTTTTTATGAAGACCAAAATATCTAAAAAATAAACAGTTATTATACCAAATTACCTCACATCTAAAACTACATAAACCATGTACTTATTGTGGCCTTCAGACATGTTAGGCAGACCAATATCTAGCCCTGTATCTTCAATTGTAGTAAGTATTAAATTAATGTTGGATCAGAGATTCTGGTAGAAAAGAGAGGCAGGAGAAGAGTTTTCTATTAGTCTGGGTTTAATGAGAAATGTATCATATCTCCCCAGTTAAGTCATTTGTACTTTCTTTGCAATTATCATTACAGCTAATTAACAGCAAGTGCTCACATCCACATCCCTTCTTAAAAGAGGAGTGGAAGTGAGATGTAAATTTTTAATACATTTGCCTTAAGTCCACATGGGAACTGTGAATAATTGATGGTAATGGCAGTTAACCCTGAGCCCATCAAAGGGGATCTTTGCATTTTATCTGTTCCCCAGTCTCCCCCATAGCAGCTCTCCTTTGCACACAAGGTGGCTTTCTGAGGCACCAGGCCCTGATGAGATGTGTTACCTCCAATTAAGGATGTCAGTTGACAGCTGCTCTCTAATCAGAGGATTGAGGAAAATGCAGTGGCTCCCACACTATCTCCAGCTGCTAGACATTGCTGTCCTTCAAATTTGCCACCTGAGGTACTGTAATGTGATTCAGTTGGGTGGGTGTCTGTAGCGGAATCTAACTGGTTCTAGCCATTACAACTGAAATGAGTTTGAGATTGATGGCACATGCTGTAGACCTTCATGGGGATGGCTACCAGGAGGTGGCCAGACGTTTTTCTCAGTTGAACAAATGCATGTGGATGAAGATCTCATGTTCTTGTCTAAAGTCTACTGGAGCCAAGTTAGTGTTTGTTTTTTTTTTTTTTTTTGTTGCTCTTTCCCTCTGGAAAGTTACTGACATAGAGCACAGTATTTTTACTTTTACTTTTGGACTCTGGTTTTTTTTTTTTTTTTTTTTTCTGCCTAGAATGGCTTTCTGCCAAGCTAGGAAGAGTGAAAATCCCATATTACACCCATAACACAGCCAGCTGGGAAGAAAGATGTGAAACTGTGGGTATTAGTTCAACTCAAAGTCAGAAGGTATCTTGCTACATGCTCTGATGGTTTTAGGATGGTTGCTAAACCATAACTAGGACCAGCTGAAAGGAGGAGTTACTTTGGACTGTTATGCAGTGAATTAGAAGTTGGCTTAGAGGTGAGGTACAGAATATATTAAAAACAAACAAACAAAAACCCCACAACTGTATTAAAAAAATAATCCAAAACAAAATTGATTTTTAGAGATTGTGACCGTCAGAGTTAGGCGTACACCTATTTTCAAGAGACATACCAAAGGCCTCCAGCACAAACCTACTCCTATTCAACCACTTTTGATTTAAGATGGGTGTTTTTCTCCTTGGCCCTCCACTTCTTTAGTGGATATAGCAGGCAGAGGTGGCATTTCCTTTCCTTCCTTTGCTAAAAAGTCTTCCTGGAAGTTATCTTATTTAATGGAAAGTTAAGTCTGTCTTCAGGGTATGTGGAATCAAACATAGAATAGACTGTAGCTTATTCTGAGATGCCTGAGTTAGTTTAAAACTAACTGGATTGGGAGCTGCAGAAAGCTCATGCAGATAACAAATTCTAGGTAAGGATTTATCAGGCTTTTTTCATTATCCTCTCTTAAGTGGATTAGACCATGCTGGCTGAAAGAGAGCAGACACAGAACAAGAGTTAAAATCATGCCAGATCTGAATATATTTGTCAAGTTATTATATGCAGTGCAATAAGAGGCAGCAGGATTCCAGTAATAGTTAGTGTGATGTTAGTTTCAAGTGACTGTACATCTTTTTTCTGCAGAAAAATTGTTTGCTACACAAGCACGTTATATTTGGGAATAAATAAAACCACAGTAAATCATAGCATTATTGCAGCTTCATTTTTTGTCTCCTAGGACAATGCAGATCAAGTGATTTGATTGTGGTTGAATGTTGCTTCACAGGGTGTCCGTAAGCATCTGTAAACCTTTCATAATGCATTAAATTTAGTTAACAAAGACATATGCTTACAGTACCATGGGTGTGTTTTCTTCAGAAGGATGGTGAATTTCTTGCCAACTTTCTACTGCAAACTCCATTTTTTTCTTGCCTTTTAAGAGACAGTGATCTCCTATCTATAGAGAAGACTCATGTCGAGCAGACAATCTCTTGCCCAAGCCTGAACTTGTTTTCAGTCTGCTATTTTTGAAATGTGAATCCTGGGAATTCAATTAAAGATGAAAGCTGAAAAGAAGGGTACTAATGGCTGAATGGTTTGAAACCATCTTCCATACCTTCATGTCTGATCTCCAAAGTAACTTGTCCTAGGAACTCCTTGTGAAGTCCATAATGAGATGCACTACGTTCAGGAGGAAAGGAATACCCTTTGCTAATCAGTAAACTGTCCTAGCAGCAAAAGAAGCTTTTGACAAGTTGCTGTCCAGTGATCTGGATCCCCTAAAGGACTCATCAAGGAGTATGAGAGAGGCGTAAACATTTCAAACAACAATTTAAAGCCTTCTTTTAGTTAAAGAGAAAAAAACAATCTAGACCTTTACCTTATGGAACTTGCCTTGAAAATATTACCCTGTTGCCAGAACTGACAAAGTTGTGAATTTTTTAAACAAATAGATAAAATCACAGCTTGCTTGCAACTTTGCAAGCTGTGCTGCTGCCTGCTGCCTCCCCAGCTATCACACAGCATCTCTGCAGTCAATTATGCTCCTGGCAGAGCTTGTGGCCTTCTCTGGGAACTGCCATGTTTTGGGAAATCTGGATTCTTTATTTTTTTTCTGGACATACTGGCTTTCAGCATGAATTTCCTATGGCTCTGATTGATGATTTTAGAAATAATCACATTCTCCTTAATGGTGTTATCTATAAGGAAAGGAGAAAAGTGTCTAAAAAATGCAACAGATTTTCTCAACTAGAATTGAGTTATCTACCAAAGGTTCATTATATGCCTGTGTACTTTTCATCTTTCCTCTCGTTAGATCATAGCCTGCAGCTAGTGTCTTGAATGTTTATAAAGCCTCTTTTCCCCTATAGCTGTATGTTTATTGTAAGGAAACACAAAGGAAAGGGCTGGATGTTGGTGAATGAATAGCAAGCAACTTTAAAAAATAGAGATCTGAACTAATACACCTTTCTACTTCTGGGGCTATTTAGTATACATCTTCCGTTAAATAAATAAAAGGACAGATTTCAGGTATTACAGTGGTGGAGTCACAAGCATAGTTGTCCAAACATAGATCTGTTCCTCATAACAGTAAACTCTCAGTGTGTCTCAGGAAATATTTCAAGGCTTGATTTCAGCCATGCAAATATCATGTCAGTAGGATGAAGAACATGATTTAAACTAAGAAGTATTTAAGTAAATTGAAAGGCAGTAGCTCTCAGCAGGGAGTCCTCTCTTTAGTGGACTACTACAAATGTCCCAGAGCTGCAAGGATCTAAGATGTCCCTATTTCCATTTCCATACCCTACTGGGAAAGATTATCTTTGTTTTCCGTATGATGAGAAATTAGTCTTTTTCTTTCCTCACCACTAAATTGTTGACATCTCTGTGCTTTAGCAAATATACATTTGCTATTAAAAATGCTAGCATGACCCTCATCTTATTTTACAAGCATGTTTCTCACTCTTTCTTTAATCATTTAGTTCCACTGATTTTGACATTTTCCTCTTTTTTTTTTTCTTTTCTTTTTTATGTAATTGGCAACGAGAATTCTTTGCAAAGGCTTATTAATTATTGGTAACAATTATCAGCAGAAGAATTTCGGATGCATTTAACCAAACCCAAGAGGAAGGGAGGAGAGAAGGATTTGCTGACAGAAACATGCTTCTCCTTCCTTTCTTTTTACCTTTCCAGTTCATTTGCTCTTGCCTCTTGCTAGATCTTTTACATGGAATCCCCTCCTCTCTCCTCTGTTAGATCATGCTTCTGCTCCTTCTGCATTAAAACACCTAGGACTGAAAACTGTTGCACTGACTGATATTGTGGCAATACCATCCTCTTCTCTGCCCAGGCATTTTATCACTGTTAAGAAAGGCAGCAAGTCTTCCAGATTGGCTGTAAAATGATTGAAATGAGGCAATCTGTAACATTCTTCATTTTCATGATTCTGTTTAGAATTGTGCCATAAATAACTTTTTGGTCTCTATTAGTTATGATAATCAAAAATAAATAAATTAGAATTTTATATCCAGCTTAACCAGAAGCAAAGCATTGTGAAATTTTTCAATGCGTATAAATTTAAGAGGCAAAATAAACCACTGGTTTAGGGCTAAACAGAATGTTTTGTTTACCTCTTCCCACATGAAAAAATTGTGTGTGTTTGTTTTGCGGAAATACCTTTTACTTTTTACTTCATTGTGTGCCTTCAATGAAAGATGTAACACCCACTATCAGCTGATGGGGAAGAAATCATTTAGAAAATACTGTGATTATTATTATTATTTTTTTAATCACAGTCAATCATAATTATTTTCTGATGTATTTTTAAGCTATTAACTGAAACAATTCAGTAAAGATACCTAAACACTTCCATCAGCTGACATTTGCCTCTCCTTTGGAAAAACAAAATATTACTAACTTGTCTACCATTGGTATAGAACATCTGCCATCACTGCCTCTTGTAACTCAATTAATTTCTCTACTAATTCTCCTGTTTGGCTTTATTAACTACAAATTCAATTCATTTCATGTTGGCTTAGGCTTGAAAATATATTTTCTCACTGTACTTAAGAAGTTTTGCTCTTCTGACCATGCTTTTAATTATGCTGCATAGACAATGACAGCCATTGGGTCTGTGTTTCTTCCTATCTGACCCAATTTCATCACATGGCGCAGATGTGTGTCCATACACAAATAATACTGCATTAACTCTCACATGTGTGGAAATGTTCCTGGTGCCAAACAGCAAGTATTATCAAGGATTATTTTTTTCTAAATTCACAGTAGATTTCATTGTCTTTGGTATTTTATACTGTTCATTCTTGCCTACTATTCTCCATTTTAAGCTTGAGCACAGATCAAGATGGTAATTTCTTGTTTGCTTTGCTGTTCTTCCTTTGACAATTACTTTTTTTACTTCTTTTTTAGGCTCTGTTTCACAGTTTAATTCCCCCCTCTGCTTTTCTGAAAGTAATTTTTTTTGATTTCTTCGATTTTGTAGTCTTTCTGACGACTGGGGCAACTCCAGTTCCTCTGAGATGGAAGGTTATCTGGGAGGTGAACGTGCTAATGGGAACAGATAGTTCTCCCTCTGGTTATTAGAAAGAGCTGTCCATTCCTTTCCTATGACCTGCCATATTTCAAGCTCTCAAACCACGGCTGGCCTTTGACAAGCACTGTGGATAATGAGCACTGAGCTCAGCAGCTTCTCTTGCCCTTCCTTTGCTCTATGCCTGGGATTTGCAACCCAAAATTCCCACAAAACTTGTACAGCAGCAATGCTGTGATGGGTGAATTGAGGCCAGATCTGTGCATCTGGGGAAGAAAACCATCAGAAGGGGTCAGGAGCCCTGTTATTTACACAGGAAGTGGAAACAACTTAAGCTGCTTCCATCTTAAGTCCCTACCCTGGTGAAATCTGCTGCTGTATTTTTTGCCACCTTTCTTGCCCTAGAAAGCAGTTCCATCTCCTAATTAACTCGGAGCACGCCATGCTGCTGCAGAGCTAACAAACTGTTATCTGTGCTGAGAGCAGAGCAGGAAGGTGCCAGCAGGGCAGGCAGCTCTGTTAATTACAAACTACCATATCTCCTAATAGTGAGAGAAGCAGCTCACATGCTCCAGAAGTGCTGCTATTTTCACCCTCTCCCTCTCACAGTCTGATATATCCTGTAATCTGAAACGTTTATCGACAGCTTAGTTTTCACCAGAACCCTCAGTGTGCTCTCCTTTACTTTAACCTCCCTCTAATCTTCAGCCAGCTGCAACCGGATACCTCCTCCTGGCAACCTGCTGCACTGCTTCCTTTTGAGATCTTCATTTTCTTGTAGCAATTTGGCCCTTTTGCAAACCTTGTTATTCTCTTGACCTCCTTTTTTTGCTATTCCCTCTCTGTCATTTGATGAGATGAAATCCTATTATTGCCTTGTCTGAGAGCCAGAACTTCGGCAAGGGACTTCTGTGTGATGGCTATCACAGAATTGTTAAGTTTGAAAAAGCTTCTAAGATCAGCTAGTCCAACTGTCCACTTACCACCAATATTGCCCAGTAAGCCACATCTCCATGTAACACATCTATGCATTTCTTGAAAATCTCCAGGGACAGTGATATCACTACCTTCCTGGGCAGCATGTGCCAGTGCCTAACCAGTTTTTTTGAGATGTTTTTCCAACCTGAAGCTCCCTTGGCACAACTTGAGGCCATCACCTCTTGTCCCATTGCTGTTACCCAGGAGATGAGACTGACCTCCACCTCGCTACAATCTCCTTTCAGGGAGTTACAGAGAGCAATAAGGTCTCCTTTGAGCCCCCTCTTCTTCAGACTGAATGATCCCAGTTCCCTCAGCTGCTCCCTGTAAGACCCGTGTTCCATACCTTTCACAACTTTGTTGCCTTTCTCTGTACATGCTTCAGGGCCTCCATATCTTTCTTTTCCCCTCTAGAGAGGGCCCAAGGCTGAACAAAGTACTTGAGGTATGGCCTCACTAGTGCAGAGTACAGAAGGACCATCACCTCCCTGTTGCTGATAGACTTTTTAATCAGGATTCAGAGATCAAGCCCAAATTATCCAATATAGGATGGATTTGGGAAGCAGCTTCAGTCTCTTCTTCATCTGCTTTAGGTCCTCCCCAGGGCTGCTGTGTGTAGTTGTAATCCATTGCATAGAAATGAACGAGGAGTACAGGAATGAGCTTTACAGCACTTGAGCACTTGCGATTCTGAGAGATGCGGTGGGAAGTCCTCAGAAATAAGATGAAGACTCATTTCACAAGAAACAATAACACCATGCTTGCTTGCAGTAAAAAAGTACTTCAGACTCCCCTTGAGATAAATGTAGTTAGAGATAACACATGCCAAGAACTGAAGTAAAGAACAACCAGAGGAAGTCATTTGTCATGCAGAACAATGGTGCCTATTTTAATTGGTCTCACAAAACTTAGTAACTTCTAGTAACTAGGCCACACATTCTTGACATCCATCTACTGATACCTTTTTCTTCAGTGAGCTATTTGAATATGTATAGATACGTTTCTCAAACATTGGGGACTCCATGGCCTCTTTGTAAGGTGTACCAGAAGGTGCTATTTTAAGAAGGAAAAACATTCTCCCCAGGGAAAAGGGTTGCTGAAAAGGTGCCAGCTCTGGAACAGAAACACAGGCTGAATTTCCAGAGAGTAATGGTAGTGAATACAGGGGTGTTATTTGGGTGAATTGTTGTGGTTGGTGAAGTTTCTGAGATGAGGTGACACGTGAGTGGCTCAGGGATGCTGGAGCACTCGGCACCAGCTATGTTTGTACAAGGTATTTTTTTTTTTTTTTTTCCTTATGTCATTCCCTTTTGGTGAGAAGTAAAGGGGGTTGGATGACTTTTTTTTTTTTTCTAAAGGGCTGCCAGTATTTGTATGCTTTAAAAATCTCTTATTTCATTATCTATAGTCTCTCGAGGACAGAATTTAGCCTTTAGCTGTTACATCCCAGTCAAAGTGCCATGCTTGTATTACTTTCTTCTTTAGAATGCTTGGTGGGAAAATGAAGTACATGACATGTGAGCAGCCATTTGACATCCCTTTGGAAATTAATACAGAAATAAGTGTTAGTGCTTATATGTCTGATGATCACTAAAATCTACAACCATGCTGGGGCTTCAGCATTTGCTAGCAATACAAATGAGATGCTGAGGTTGGAGCGAACTGTGGAATATGACAGGAGGAACAGCAACAATGGGAGTGAAGGGACTGGGAGATGCCTCAGAAACCCCTCTGTGAACACATGGTAAGAAAGCTGACTTGTAGCACCAACCTACCTGCAGCATTTGGAGTTAGAGTAGGTAAAGGGAATACAGTGTTGACCAAGATCTTATTTAAAGACAGTATTACTGTATGTGCCTCACTTTAAGCAAATAAATAGATCCAACAGAGAATTGAGACTGAGGTGTTCAAAGCGCAACCAGGGATTTTAGCTGACAGGACATGAAGATATCCGTGTTGTCATTTAACAAGTAGTTTTTGAAAATCCACTTTTTAACTTCAGTAGATTAAAATCCTAATCTTAAAGCTATGTATATACTTTAGTATCTTAAAAAAAGTCAAGACCTTGTGGTGATTGGAAGAGGAGGCACTGCTGATGTTAATGTATCCAGCTCCTAGTTGCCTGCAATACCGTTTCATATGATTTTATTTTGGTGCCCTGAATCACATTTCCACAATAATTTCAGTTAGGAAATTACTCTAGAGCACTCTACTCTTTCTAGCTCTGCTGCTCTGGCAGATGGGGAAGATTTTTTTTATTTTTCAGCTAAATATGTTCTTGGAGAGTCCACGACTGTTGCATGTTACAAAGGTCGGAAGCAGAGACTTGAAATTGCTTACTTTCTGCTTCCCCTAGCCCTGTTTCCTCTATACAGGTAATACATTTGTTATTGCTCAAGCATGTAGTCCCATTCGTATGAAGTTTTTAGGAAGTGGGTTAAGACAGTCGGATTTCCTCAGTTTTAGCTAATTCAATTCCAAATTTTCTTTCTGTGTCAGATGTGGTCACACTTTTTCTATGCTCTTGTCCCCAGTCTGCTTTTGTGCCCAGGGCTGACACCACTGCCATTATTGAAAGCTGAGACAAAGTACGCAGGTCCACACTGAGATTATCTTTCATCTCTACACCACCTTCACTATTTAGAGGCTTAATTTGTTCCTGTCACCTGAAGGAGTATCTTAGCTTTAGGATTATTGGTCACATTTATTTTTCAGTATATACCTGGGAGCCAGTCTACCTTAATGATTCAACTCTCTCTAGTTTCCTCTAATCACATTACAGAAATTGCTATTCATATCCAAACCTGAAAAAAGAGGGGGGCATCTGTAAGAAACTTCCACGACTACTCAATAGAATCTCTTATTATCCTTCCTGTAAGCAATTTTACACAAATGTACTCTGTTTTATCTATTTTACCCCTTCTCATTCGTTCTGCTGCACCAAGTAAGGCTCCATAGACATCTATATCTTTCTTTTTTTTTCCATAGCCATTGTTAACTATGATCAGTTACTTCTCAGAAAGAGTGGTTAGGCATTAGAAATGCTGCACAGGGAGGCAATGGAGTCACCATCCCTGGCAGTGTTCAAGAAACATGGAGGTGTGGCACTGAGGGATGTGTTAGAGGGGATGGGTGGATATTTGAACTAGATGATCCTAGTGGAATTTTCCACCTTAATGATTATTTTGTTAACTTTATGCTACTTCAATCTATAGGTTGCTGTAGGTCATCTACTTTATGATACAGGTAACTTGCTTTATTGTAGTCTTTCACTGGCAATCCTTAATTTCTTAACTAAACCTAGCGTGGCCATTTTAATAGCTGTGTCTCCATTCCAGTTACTGAGGAATCTCAGTTATTAAACACTGATGAGACCAGTGTAAACCACTGGGCAGTAAGAACCTTCGGTCTGGTCTACTTCAATCATAATATGTCTATCTTAGCAGCACTAGGCTACCTTTTTCTTTGCTGTTCATTTCCTAGTTGCTGTTGTTCTCTTCATTTCTATTTGCTTGATATTTGATTTTTCTTTCACTCTGCAGTAAATTCAGGAGTGGACTCTACACACATAACTCTCTTCCCTTTATTTAGTTTATAGCTCAACTGCTGCTTGTCTGCCTTGACCTCACGATGCCTTGGCAAAGGTCAGTAAAATCCTGACTTGCATGGAGAATATGAATAGAGAACTATTACAGTTTTGCACAGTACAGGAAACTGTGAGGTGATGGACAGAAAGCAAATGAAAAGATACACTTCATTCCCCACACTGTGCACAATTAAACTTTTGAACTCAGGATGCATTCAAACAGAGAAGTTCAAGAAGAGATTTAATAAATTCTAGGAATAAAAATCTGCAAGTGCTTTTATGCAGAAAGAAACAAGCTCAGGCTCGGGAGGACTCTGAGCCCCCTATTTGCAGGGAGAACCACCTCAGGGGTGTGCTGCCCTGTCCTTTTAATCCATTTTTAAGCTTCAAATCATGAACCCTCAACAAAGTAGTGATCACATAATTCAGATAATCTTAGATCGCTTAGGGAGAGTTTACCCTTCTGAAGTAAATCACCTATTTGTTGACATTTTTCTCATTATGATGCTCTAATTGAAGACAAAAGGAGAGCATTTGGAAGCTTACAGCTGGTTTTACACAACAGTCTTCTTACTAGTTAATCATGGAACTTCACGGCATTACTTCTTCCCAGTAAATTGGGTCAATCTTGTGGCCAGTCTTGGCACTTGGCGCTGGGAGACAGAGCTATGCATCCAGCTGTACATAAGCTGCCACCAAGCACTACAAAGCACATTGCAGTTACTCCTTGTGTGATGGAAGAGAAGTTCTTTACCTTCCAACAGGGGCTGTGAGAATTAGCATACAAATTTCTGTATACTACTGTGACACTGCTGATAGAGTCACTGCTGGAAGAATAGGGCATTCAGGAAAGGCAACATGGCTTTTATTGATTGTTTTGCAATTCTTGATCATCAGATTTTTTCTTTTCCATTCTTCTGTCCTTTCTGATTTAAACTGAACAGAAAAATCCCATCTTTCTCTTGCTGAATATGTTGACTATGTATTCTGCAGCAACATCCATAGTGCTGGTATTACAAAACAGTATGAAGTAACATTTGGGACACAGAGGTCATATTTCCCATCTGGCCATATCCAATTGTTGGGCTAGAGTAAAGCATTCTGCAATAGAAAAAGGAAGAGGGACTGCCTCTAGTCTCTGAAAAGGAGAAAGCATTATGAAAAATAATGAAATACAGTAGAGCACCGATTATCCAGATGCCATAGGGAAAGCTGAATAAGCCTGGATAGCAGAGGTTTCACATATTCAAAGGAAATGTCAGCATAATTAATAGATATCGGGGGATAAGGCTGTGTTTTGGATAATAGAAAGTTTTGGAGCACTGAGGGGCAGATGAACCAAGGTTATACTGTTACACTGAAGCTGTACTGTAGCTTCCATAGCACACATTTTAAAAGCCTTTCCTAATAGTTGGTTGCCATCTGAAAATGCACTCTGTTTGAAAGAAAGAGAGAGAAATCATCGTGGGTATCACTTACAGAAAAATAGGACCAAGAACCCTGAGGTTCCCAAAGGGAACAATAACTAAATTTTTATATTTTATTCTCTGGAAGTGATAAATTTAACCTAAGTGAAACTGCACAACATCCTACAAAAGAGGCAATCTCTTTAGTTTAACTCTGTAGGATTTTCTTCTCTCACAGCTTCCACTCATGGATCACTCGTTCATGCATCTACAGCACCTGCCTTTGCACCACCCATGGACCCATTGCTGGGTAACAGCTGGTGGAAGCTGATATTTGAATGGAAACCTTTTAATGGCAATTAGAATAATTTATTCCCATTCCATTTGCAAAGCAAAGTTACATTCTGCTCTAAACATATGGCATGCAAACAGATAAATGGATGGCTGTGCTGGCATCACACTGTCAAAACTAACATTGGCTGATCACAGGGCAGGATTATATTTGGCTTCTCGTTCTGCACGTGCTGTTTTTGCAGAGATATTTGAACTATTTTTCTACATCCTCAGTGTAATTTTGATCATCGAGCTCTGAGAAAATCCTCATCAGTAACAACTCTACTTACCACACCTGGGGTCAGGTTAAAAAACAAGTTTATAAATACTGAGACATTGAGAACTGATAAAGAAGTGATCAAATTAACAGTCTGCAAAGCCACAGAGATCCTTTTTTGACAGGGTGAGGAGAAAATTTGCAAATCAACGTCATGATGTTCCTTGAAAATGTTTACGCGCTACTACTATACATGAAAATACATGCCATCACCTGATTAATCCAGTGAGAAAAATATGGAGGTGTGCAATGATTGTTACTCCAAGGTCTGCTATAGACACAAATGGTATATGGAATTTACTTTGAAAATTCAGAATACTGTGGAACTACTAATTAGCTTTGCTGTGATTATCATTTGGTGTTTCACCAGCAGTGTCTCATTTTCTCCATCAGCAAAAAACTTAGGACAAAAGCATGGATAATACCAGGCTAGCCCCTTGTCATGGATCACTGTGCAGATACCAGATTGAGTATGCTTTGCTTTCTGTAAGAAAAATGCAGGAGGGATCAATTATTACAGCTACACATATTTGTGGTTGAAATTAAAGCATGAGGAAATTTCAAGGACGTATGCGATGTGGAGCTGTTTTTTGAACATCAGAAGGCAGTCAGTTCAGGACCCAGGGCATTTTATTTGGTATATTCATTTTTCAAGTGATTCACCATGAATATAAATGGTGAGAACTCACATACCTCTGTTTTAATTTACTGCAGCAAAGCAACTAGGTACTTCTCACAGCAAATCAACTCAGATGATTAACGTGCATAAGCTGTTTTTTTTTAATCAACAGTATATTGCTTACATAAATGAATTTATGACATATGTACCTTTGAAATTATTTCTTGGTCTGCAGAAAGTGAAAATGATTGAAGAAGATGCCCCATAGCAACACCCCTCCACCTCATGCATCCCTAGACCAGCCTGAACAGAGAGGGACAGGAGGGGCTTTATCAGAGGAAAAAAAAAACAAAACAAAAAAACTGGGAAAAGGTAAAATTTGCGTTCTTGCACCGGTAGATGGCTCTGTGAGATATCTGGAGGTAGGGCAGGCTCTGAGATCTGCTAACAGAACAGAGCAAAGCCCAGAGATGGAAGTACACAGTGAAAACGAAGCATTACAGCAGTGCTTTCTTAAGGGTGAGAAACTGATGATTTCAGAGCGAAAAATAAGGAAGAAAAGAAACCAATAACGAATGCATCGTAGCAAAATTTCTTATTGCATTATGGAACATAAAGACTCTTAGTGTTGTCAGCCAAGGAATAGTCATGATTCACTTTGGTTCAATAAGAAAAAAATCCAGCGAACTGATAGACAAAAAAATCAGTACAAATTACTTCAAGTGTGAAAGGAACATTTTATTTTTATAAATATACAGGAAGTTTGCAACAGCTGAAGTTAAAAATATCTTTTTTGCATCCAGCCACTTACTTATCAAGCTGGTACAGTTTTTATGCAAATATTTTAACTATTAACTGATATAAATGCCTGACATGATGATGTAAGTCCTAATGTGCCTGTCTGCTAGGTGATCTCCTTCTTCAAGCAATCTAGTCATTAACATCATAGACAAATCACAATACCAGGCAGATACCTGTGAATAGTCAGTTATTTGTTTGTTCTGAATCACAGAATCACAGAATCATAGGGGTCAGAATGGACCTCCAGAGATCATCGAGTCCAACCCCCCTGCCAAAGCAAGTTCCCTACACCAGGTCACACAAGTAGGTGTCCAGGCGGGTCTTGAACATCTCCAGAGAAGAAGACTCCACAACCTCCCTGGGCAGCCTGTTCCAGTGCTCTGTCACCCTCACCATAAAGAAGTTCTAATGCACATTTGTGAGGAACTTCCTATGCTGCAGTTTCTGGCCATTTCCCCTTGTCCTGTCTCCACGCACTGCTGAAAACAGTCTGGCCTCGCCACTCTGCCCCCCACACTGTAGATGCTTATAGACCTGGATCAGGTCCCCTCTCAGTCTCCTTTTCTCAAGGCTGAACAGACCCAGTTCACTCAGCCTTTCTTCATAGGGAAGATGCTCCAGGCCCTTCACCATCTTTGTGGCCCTCTGCTGGACTCTTTCCAAGAGGTCCCTGTCTTTTTTGTACTGGTGAGCCCAGAACTGGACACAGTACTCCAGATGAGGTCTTACCAGGGCAGAGTAGAGGGGGAGGATCACTTCCCTTGTCCTGCTGGCCACGCTCTTGTTATACATAGAATCACAGAATCATTTGAGTTGGAAGAGGCCTGTAAAGGCCATCTGGTCCAACTCCCAGCAATGAACAGGGACACCTACAACTCCATCAGGTGCTCAGAGCCCCTCCAGCCTGACCTTCGGTTCTCCAGGGATGGGGCTTCCACCACATCTCTGGGTACATCTCTCTTAGTTTGAAACCATTTTCCCTTGTTGAATCCCAACAGACTCTGCTAAAGAATCTATCCCCTTCTTTCTTACAGCCCCCCCTTTTAGATACTGAAAGGCTGATCTCAGGTCTCCCTGGAGCCTTCTGAACTCCAGGGAGCTCCTGAGCCCCACACTGAACAGCTCCAGCTCTCTCAGACCATCCTCATAGGAGAGGTGTTCCAATCCATGAATCATTTTTGTGGCTCTCCTCTGGACATGTTCCAACAGTTCCATATCTCTCCTATACTGAGGACTCCACATCTGTATGCAGTACTCAGTTGATATATACACTATTAACAAATAATACAGATTTAGGGCCAGGAAGAGAGCTGTTTGTCTTTAATACTGTTTTCTGGATAACTAGAAGCAACACATTAGAATAAAACATATTTTGCAGATCTTTACCAATCTTGCAACTTAAAAAATATTAGCAGTAGTTTTGTAGTGAGAATTTTAGATTCATAATTTTTTGTATAATCTCTAATCTTTTTCTTAGATGAGCATAATTACCTTCATAACTCTTGTGTTGGATGTTCAGTAACACTGTAGTCTTCACAGAATGGTCTAGGTTGGAAGGGACATAAAGATCAGCAGGCTCATCAAGATGGCATCAGAGAACAAAAGACCATGTGGATGGAGAGCAGCCTTCTAAGCAGGGCAGAATGGTGATGGCTGAACTAAAGAATGAATGGATGTGGGAGGAGGTGATGGAAGTACGGCAAGGAGGCAGGGGGCAGAGTAAAAGAGTAGTGGGAGAAGGAGAAGGGATAATTAGATGATGGGATCAGCAAGTTCAGGTGTAAAGCAGCTGGACAGGTAGGTGTGAGAGAAAGTTCAATGTGCTCTTTTGGAGAAAGTTGTTATGCACTGCCGGGAAAGAGGACTCCAGGGCTGGAGAAGGCAGGAAGGCCATGCTGAGATGGCCTCAGAGACAGATACCAAGCTGGTGAGCTTAATTGCTGAACTATTTGAGCAAATTAATTACGTAAATGTTACGTGTTCCTCATTTAACAAATGGAAAATTAAAGAGGCTTAAATTGCAAAGCAAACAGCAATTAAACCTGCTGCATCTGTACATGTGTGTATGCACCTGGATAGTAGCTCACTGCCATTGCCAGGACAGTCTGCCTTGGTAGTAGCAGCTGGAGGGTGAAAAAGAATGAACATCTCACATGCTGATGAGGAAACCAGTAAATGCAGCAGCGTTTTCATGGGGCACACTTTTAAGTTAAAGGCACCTATTTTTATCATTTTTCAGAAATCTTTGTAATGTAAATGCATGCTACCAAGTACTGAAAACCAAAAGTTAAGTCCTGCAATACATAAACATGCATGCATAAATGAATATTGTTTTTGGGAAACAAATATGATTGAGAAGTGAGTCATTAGACTTGTCTAGTTTCTAATTAAACAAAAAGTAGGAAGACTGGATGTAATACACTGAAGAGAAGTGAGCAGAAAAAGGTCAGGCAGGGTGTCAGCCTTGAAATTCAGATTAAGGCAATTACTCAAACTAGAAGCACAAACAAGAAAGCCAGATGTAGTGAGCACTCAAAACAAACACCCTCTGTGGAGGAGAGCAAGCAGAGTGAGGAGCTGCCATTCACCCAGAATGTGTTGCCCTAAGGCTGAAATGTAACAGCTGGGGAACGTGCTGCAAAGTTTTGAGTGAAATGCAGATCAGCTAGAAGTGCTTCTGTGCACGTGGAGGATGTGCTCAGTGCTTCCAGCAGATCTGGGGCTACCAGGTTCTTCTCCTGGCAAAGGCTTTGTCCATGCCTGCATGCTGCTCAGGCAGGGTCAAAAGCGTGCTGATACCTAGCTGCACAAATGCAATGAAAACCCAGCAATTATGTTGATTTTTCTGTCTTGTAACAAAATGCTCCTCTGCCCTCTGCTAACCTCTATCTGTTTCCCAGATGCTCTCTGCTTGTCTCTCTTTCTCAGGTTTTGTAATCTTCTTTCTTTTGTTACCATTTTTATCCCTGTTGGGTACCAGTGTCCCTTTCTCTTCAGGTACCTAACTGATGAAGGCATTTAGGCTAACCTGGGGGCATTGGTTCTAATCAGTGGTCACAGCTAGACCTTTGCTGCATCTTTGTTAGGGCTGGTAAAGGAGTGGTATATCCAATAGCTTGCATGCTTTTCTAACATTAAAGCATCACCTACACACTACTCTTTGTTAAATGCAGTGGCTGCATTTTTGCCCTACTGAAATAACTGAGGAAATCCACAAGGATTTTAACCTGAGCAAAGATTGAAGAAAAAATAAAGATGTCAAAGGTATATACTTTCCAGTTTCCTCTGAATCCCTTTTGTGGTAATTCTCTGGGTTTTGACCCAGGGAATTACCAAAGCCCACACAAATATCTGCTTCAGCCCAGAAATGAGAGTCTTACCCTGGAAACAGCTGCTGTTCTCCTGGGTAGTGATGACAGAGTTTCACTGGTCACCTTTTTGTCAGCTTCCAGGCACAGCCTTTAACTCTCAGTGCTGAGTGTTGCAGTGCATGGACAGTCTACATAGCCTGTGGGAGGATGCAGGCAGAAGTGCTGGCGCCCTGGTGTGAGTCTTTCCTCAGTAATGGGTCTGAGCCTTAATGATGGGGATAAAGTCCCCAGGGCACTATGCGGAGCTTCTCAAAATGTTTCAAAATTTGGCTTCTGATTCAGATCAGAGTTTCGCTGAGAATTCTTCCTGGCCTTCCCACTGATACGTATTTGGATGCTGGGCACTGTATGCCTTGTCTGAACAAGTGTTTTCCTCCAATGCTCCTTCAGACAAGAGTTATTCAAAAACAGCTGGGCTTCTAGGGATTCTGATGTTTTCCACCTGAAATTTATATAGATCTGTGCCACTTTGTGAGATATGAAATCTTGTCACCATGGTGCAGTAATCTCTGCCTTCTCAAATAATCACAGACTCATAGAATCATTAAGGTTGAAAATGACTTTTAAAACCATCTGGACCAACTGTTCATACCACAGGTATTGCCACTAAAACAGCTCCATGGTTCTTGAACATCTCCAGGGATGGTGAATCCACCACCTCCGTGGGCAGCCTGTGCCAGTGCTCAACCGCTATTTCAGACAAGAAGTTTTCATAATATTCAACCTGAATCTCCCCTTGCGTGACTTGAGGCCATTCCCTCTTGTCCTATCTACAATCCAAAGGGATCAGGATCAGTATAGCAAAGCATGCAAAAAAACCAACCAACCAAACAAACAAACAAAAAAATCAACCAAAAAAACACACGCAAAAAAACTTTCAGTCAGGACAATAGCAGTTGCAGGTTATCTGAAATTATCGCAAATATAAAGACTTTAGGTGCATCCTCTTCCTTCTGTTCTCCCTCAACCACAGGGCTTCATATTCCAGCTCTGCTGCAGCTCTTCCTTTTGTTTACTCAACTGTGTAATAGACTCAGAGTTTCTTTCTCAGAACCACAGGCAGAAAAAGTCCTGGTGCGACCGCTCAAGTGAGCTGTGCTCTACTCTGCACTAAATCAAGGGCAAGTCAAACACTTTTTCTTAATCTAAATTTGAGGTTACATGGGGTTTGTAAAGGCAGAAAAAAAACCCACTGCTAACAAAACCTCAAAGCACTGAATTGATGATGGCATTCATCACAGGCAGGGCCATGAATATGCATTGCTGTTTCCTTCCAGAAGGCTGTATTACCTCAACAACACAGGGAGAGATGGATAGAGAGGCCACACTAACCCAGTTAATGGATAGCAATCTGATAAAGGAATTGCTAAGGTTGGTCTTCCACAATCCCTGCTTTTCCCAGCGTGGATATCTGTCTACATGAGAGCTGAAAAGCTGCAAGGCATAGAAATGGCCTGCTGTCATTTTACCAGAAGAGTGAAAAATAAGTGTCTTTCTGCTAATACCAGCTTCTGGGGAAGGCAGTTCCAGAAAAGAAAATTGCAACAGTTCCCAAGGCAAAAGCCTGAGTAAGGTTTTGCCTGCTGGTGCTTATCTTTCATGTCTGATACAGCTGTATGTTGTCCAAGGTTGGGAAGCAGAAAAATTGGATTCCTCTCAGATGGGTCATTGGGATTGTCCTACTGAGAAAACAAATCAGAGTTGTCTACAGCAGCAATCTTCTCTCTCTACCTCTTCTACATCCAGAACAGACAGTTCTTGTCTTTTGCTGCACATCCAGACTGACAGCCATTTGCTTGATTGGAGAGACCGCTGCCATCTTAAGGTTCACTTTCTAGGAAAGTTTTAGCAAAATGACTCCCTCACTGTTTCATGTTTTACTTAGGAGTTGTAATTCACCCTACAGCTTTTGAAAGCAAAGCTGAGAGTATACTAAACAGGGAAGAAACCAACCTTGATAAGCAAAAGTAGGTGAGCCTGAATCAAACACGCCAGATAAAAACACTTTTGAGGAAGTTCAAAAAGCCATTATGGGGATATAGATCCAAATCTTGCAGGTGGCTTTTCTTTTTCTGATAAGCGGAACCAAATCCCTACATCTGAAACTCTCACGTTTGAAATGCCCTAAGCACAGTGCACCACTGAGGTCTGTGGTGAGAGCCGGGCTCTATCCAAGGAGACATCAACATACTGCTCATCTACAAGACAGTATTTTTTTTGTCCTGCCTCAACTTGGGGCTGTGTCCTGCATAAGCCACAGGATGTGCTTAAATGAAAAGGTGCAGGTCATTGCTGTGAAAAAATATGAGATCTGTTCCAAAAGTAATGCCTCCTATTTATTATACTGGCCCACGACATTAGAGGCAAATGTTGGTGTTATGGCAATAGAGGCTGAACCTTCCCATTACATGTTGTTGCTGTGTGACAGATGGCAGCAGAGGGGAAATCTGACAGAATGGTTTCTGATGTGGAAGCGCATATGAAGCAAAGGTGTACAACTGGATTTCTCTATGTGGAAAAAATGGCACCCACTGACATTAGCCAATGCTTGCTGAATGTTTATGGAGACCAAACAGCGGATGTGAGCCTTAGCATTTTAGTAATGATGCTCTGAAACACATGCACTGGTGCAGAATTTTATAAGTGCAGTGTGCAGGTTCTTGTTTATTGCTGGTGAAAATGTATAGATAATGGTGGTAACTATGCTGAAAAAAATAACGTTCTGTAGCTGAGAATTTGTTCTATCAAATAGCGCTATTGTGCTCTTTATTGTAGTTTCCGTAGAAATAAATAGGAGGTATTACTTTCAGAGCCTCCTTTGTATGTCATTTCAGCTATAGAATAATTGAGCTCTGATCCAAACACATATTTTTGACTTGGCCTGTCAAGCACAGAGTGAAGGACTGATTCACAGCCCAGGGAGATGTTTCACAGGCACCAAGGACTTTAAATCAGGACTTCAGTCATGGGGCAAAGCTCAAGGGTATGTAGATAAAAATGCCTTTGGATTGGGCAACAACAATCTCCGAGGATCTGGAAGTCAGAATGCAGATTTCAGGAAGGAAGAATCAAAATGACTGCCAAGAATCAAAACATACCCTGTTTAAAGGAAGCATCTCAAGAGACAAGGTGTCCTCAAGTTATCAAGCAACAAACTAAGGATACTTGAAACAAAACTATTTTAGAGATATTCAATCTTCTTAAAGGAGGTGGTTCCAGCAATTAATAAACTTGTCCTTTTGTTTTTAATGTTCTCAAAAATGGCACTTTATCTCAACAAAAATATCAGAAAATTTTTTACATTTTCAGTCAGTTGTCAAAAAAGTAAATTTTTTTTTTTTTTTTTTTTTTTTTTTTTTGAGGGAAGCTGTAACGATTTTTTGTCATCTCAAACTCTTTTAGCTTCTCATGTAAAATTACGGCATGGCTTGTGATCTCCAGCTGAAGACCCCATCAAACACAAAAGCAGCAAAAAAATTCCAGTTTCAAGTGCAGAAGGAATGATAATATATATGTATGTCAGCAGCATGTCCAGCAATTACCTGCAATCACTTTTCTCTCTGCCTTTTTCTCTAGTAAACAGGCAATGCTTTATTAATTTAATTACAGCTCTCTAACCTCCTCAGGTGGCAGCCATGCCTGAATCTGAGAGTGGTGAAAGGAATAGTGTGGCAGAGAAAGTCCCACAACCCTTCATTTTATTGATTCAAAGCATGGCATCTTATTAAATAATATCTTAATTGCCAGCAGCTCCAGAGCCTTTGTGGATCAGAGGTTAATTTTTATTTTCTCTCCCTTGCAGCAGAACAATGTTTCTTTAGCAGAGCATGTCTGCCTTCAGTCACCATGTGTGGTGATGAATGTGGCTGAAAGGAAATGGTATTTCAGAAGTTTGGGAAACGTCTCCTCTATTTTCAATTTCAGTGGCCTAGTAATTATAAAACTGCTCCCACACACATTGTTCATTTTCATTAAAACTAGACAAGTGTAATCAATTCTTAAGCTTTTATTTGGAGATCTTTTACATACTGACTGAACCAAACTGCTCCAAAACACTGAAGCTTTTATTAACACTGGAGAAACCGAGAGTCCAACCAGAAATGTAGTGAGCCATCCCGACCCTTCAGCACTGCACAGAATTGGCCTTTTAATAAGAAAAGTAAAAGGCACCGTTTCCACTCTGTCTTCCTCAACCAAAACAGCTGACTTCGTATCATCCATCAGGATGTTAAAAATTATATAAACCCATCATTTACCATGAATAAAAACAGGTTGAGGCTGGCTATGCAGCCTGAATTTCATTCAATATTTAATGGCGCATGTGTTGCATTTTATTTTATCTGTGGTGGTTTTCAGCCTCTTTATTTATTACAATCAGCTTTATTTCTAGTAGTACTAGTACCTTAGAATAAGAACACACTCCCAGCTGCTTTAGGGGTTTAAAGAAACCATTTACAGAGTTAGAAAGAAAGAGAGAAAAGGAGAAGATGAAGGAAAGACAAGATGGATAGAGGGAGAAGGAGCAGAAGAAGTTATATTTACCTATCTGTTTTAAATAAGGGAACGGAGGATTTTTCAAGGTCTTTTTCATTCCTATTTATGATTTACTTTCTGTGCTAAAATATGTGAATGTTTCATAATCTTAATGACATTTTACTTCACCTGATCACTATGAGGTAAAGCAGTACTGTTAGTCCAGGAGTACAACAGGGAGCCATGCACCTCATGGTGCTCATTAGGGTACCTCAGCTAAGTGCTCAGACCTCTTTGGCTCAGCGAGCCAGTCAGATTTTGGTGGGGCTAAAGTCGTGGAAGGAGACTAGAGGTTCAATGCTTTGGCTTCTCTTGTCCCACCCTGTATGGGAATTGTTGAGTCATGGCCTGAACCACTGATTGATCACCTGAGGCAAGGACTGGGTCAGCTGTGGGAGCACAGGTGAAGGGGTGGAACCTGGCTCCACCTCTCCTAGACCCCATTTAAGGGCTGACTACTACTGGGGAAGGCTTTCTTTCTGGAGATCTCTTCTTTGTAGTGCTTTTCATTGCAAGCCTAAATCTTCAGGTACAGGTGAGCATTCCTTCTCTGTTTGTTCCTTTGCTATCTCACTATGGTACTCTTTTCAACTGTACTTTGTTGACTGTACATGCCCTAATTGTTTTCCATTTTTATTAAGAAGCATCTTCCAAGGTAGTTTAATGTGTTTTTTAGCTAACTACAAGTAGGACAGAGTTTGTTTGTTTGTTTGCTTTTTAAATAAATTCTTCTAAAATGGACTTTTTTTTCCCTTCCAGAGTCTTTTATCATTCTTGAAAAGTAGTCGTGTACTGACTGAGAAATGTCTCTTGATATTACAGCAGTATTTTCATGCTGTCCATTTTTCAAATTTTTGGTGATTTTAACATTGGGCATAGCCAAATTATAGAGGAATCTGTGTTTGTATATATGCATGAAGCGAGGAAGGAGGTTGAGCTGAAGTTATGAAGTATTTTACAATGTAATTCTTTTAGGAATGTTATATTTCTTTAGAAAAGAGGTGATGAGAATCTGTTTGTAACGTCTGAATAGTGTGCTACTTTTGGTGTTAAAGAAGTATTTTTTTGCTGAGACTAGTGAACAGGGGTGCCATTTCAATCCTTATAGTGGCATGAGTTTTTTTAAGGGAGAGATGAAAAGCAATGTTGGATGGAAAAAGTGTGGTACGTGTGCAGGATGCAGCTGTGAAAGCACCTTGGGGAAGTGGTAAGTTTAACGGTAGTGGGAGTGACGTGGTTACTTGCAAGTAGACCTGTCCCTAGCACCCATGGTGTTCTCTGAAAAATGAGTTCAGGGTAGGGAGTCTGCTGGCTTTAGCAGAACTGTCTTGGCCTTGGGGTGTGGAGATTTCTTCTTCAGATCCCTTCAAATGGAATTTAATATGAAGCCTGACCTGTCATAATCTTTTTAATTGTAACATTAAATAGCTTACTAAAATAGTGTAATTAGTGGTAATGACTGGATTTCTTTACATGTCCTGGCATAAAGATACTATTTTGATGCAATATGATGCGCCCAGATAATGCCAGGGGGTTAGCACATTAGTTTCTATTATTGGTTATTGTTATGGTAGTGTTGTGGTTTCACTTATAATAGAGCAGCACTGTCAGAGACATGAAACAGACCTTTTAAAGAAAAAATGGATGAGTTTGTCTTTAATAACTTTTGACCAGACTAAGCTCAAAGTGCAACAGCAAAAAAGAAAATCAGTGTAGAAGAGCCCTGTAACTCCAATACGACTGTTAACTTCAGTTTTTTTCTGGACATTTTGTTGGGCCAGTTCAGCACACAGAGCTAGATGAAAACAATTAACTGTTTTTTTTTTTTTTTTTTTTTTTTATTCCAAGCAGTAAGTCAGCTTTGTGCTTGCTTAGCATGCAATTGAATTGCCATAGGCTGCTATGGCAATGCCACTCAAGGCCATGGCTCCATGAATATTTCTTTTGGCAGCAGGGCTAGCTGGAGTTCCTCTGCTCAAATTCACAGGTAGCCTGTATTCTGCTTTCTTTTGACACAAGGTGAAAAGGAATTGGATGAAGCTGCCTATTACCACATTTTTTTTTGTTTGTTTGTGAGATATTAACATCTACATAGTTATTTAGTGTAATTTAGATGACATGCAGTAACGTGCTAACTGCAAAAAAAAACACATTTTTTCCCTTAAGCTTCCCAAAGGTATGTGCCCAGCAGTGGAGAATTTAATGCAGTTTTCCTTTAGAATCATAGAATCAGCCTGCAAGATCATCTAGTCCAACCATCCTTCCATTACCATTGCTATCACAATCCTCTAAACCGTATCTTGTAGATCATCATCCAGGTGCCTCTTGTACACTGCTAGGGATGGTGACTCCACCACCTCCCTCGGCAGGTAAATTAGGACAAATCATCAGTCTCAGCAATGTATGTCAGCACCAAAAAAAAGAAAGCATGTTACAAAATGTTTGAATAGCAGTTACTTTTCAAAAATTTGTAGTCTGCTCACTGTGTTGAGAGTGAAGAATAGGAAGAAATGAAGTACAAATAAATTCTTTTGCACTGGTCGCATATCAGAAAGAATTTGATCATTTTTACTGCTAAATATGAGTAGCTACTTGCTGTCAGTTTTAGCCCTTCTGCCAACTAGAGCGATCCTAACTAATGTTTTACATCACAATCAGGCTTGCAGAATCCTCAGCGGGCAGCAGACAGCTTCTTTTGGAGAAGAAAAGGGGCAGATCTCCAGTGTCCATGCTGGTTCTCCTAGATAATCTCATGGGGGTGCCCCTATGTGTGCACACATTCACACACGTTTGTACAAAGGAGCTGATTTTTCTATTCTTTCTTTGGTTGACTGCATTGCCAGAGGGAAGGAGAAATGCTCTGTGGGAAAATGTGTGCCTGTAATGGAGGATTAATTAATGTTAGCAAGAAGGTTATATTATTTAGATCAAGACAATTTGTGTAGCCCTTAAGGGAATGAGAAAGAAATATGCATCTTTTTAAACACCAAGAAATAAAATACCACTAAATCTTTATTGTTCTTAAGCAGGAGTTGGAAGATTTTCCTTTATTAATTTTAAAAGATCCTGGTGAATTTCAAATACCAGTGGTAAGGAAATTTGATCTGGGAAAAGTAAAACTGAAATACTGTTCTCCAAGATTATTTTCTCCAGTGAAGAGCAGTCTGTGTGTGCAGGTTTACTTTGAATTAATAACTTGAAACCTAGAGAAGCAGAGTGTGTCTTGTTTTAATTGGGCCCCCTTTTTAACCAGTGTTTTTTGGAATCTGACATTAGGAGAACTGTGTCAGTTTGCCCCAAGATGGGTTTAGGAACTGTATTCCCATTCACAGAAAGGGTATGATTTTTGCATAAAAAGAAAAAATGAGTTCATATGGGGACTAAGCAACTGCATGTCATTGCCTTGCACCATCACATCTGGAGATGTTGGTCCCATCATGAAAGGGATCAGCACAGAAGAGGAGATCTGTGCTACCAGTGATGTTGAACTGTGGAAGAAGTAGGGTGGGCACAGGTACAGAGTAGACCTAGAAAGTCCTTGTTACTCTTTTTGTCTACATAATGGAAACTCTAACTTGATGCTGTCTTGGTTAGACAGCATCAGATGGCCAGATGGAAGCTTTGCCTTTTGATTCTTTTCAGAAAGAACAGGCCTTCTAACAAGAATTATAAGATAAAGGTGGGGAAAGGAGAAAAGTGCTGAAACACTTACATGGTGCAGAAACAAACAGCCTGATGTGACTAAATGAAACTTCAGTCACTGTGGCATCAAGGTCAAGAGCATTTTAAAGATCTGAACTTTTATATTGAATGAAGAGTTGGCCTGGTCAAGTTATAAATATGCAGATAGATTGACAGTGTGACACCCCTGGGAAGCAATAAGATGTGGATATAGTTCTCAGTTCTACTCATATGGAGAGTTATTAGTGACCTTTAAACTGTAGAATATTCGTAAGCACCCAGTGAAGACACTAACAGGAAAGCTAAATGAGCAATCCATCTTGATGCTTACTCTGGGGGAAATTGGGACATTCTCATACAGGGAATGAATCTGGAAAGAAAAAGGTCCCAAACTGAAATGTCAGTGGAGGACAAAGTCATGCAGATCATAGCTCACTAGAGCAGTCAAAGCACCAGCTGGAAAGGATTCCTTGGGCTGCTAAAATATGCCTAGATTTTCAGAAGGTTGCTTTGGTGAAATGTAGATCTGTGTAAAACAAATGTGCTTGAGCAAGGCATAATGTCATTGTGAGATAAGACAGAATATTTTATGACTAAATAGTGGTTTATTCAACATGATTGCTTTACAATGGCCACTACTAAAAGTGCAGTGCAATGCAGAAGAGTGAAAGATACCAGGGAACTGGACTGTTCAGAATATTCATGAATGATATGGGGAAAGGAGGGAGTAGTGAAGTGACCGAGTTTGTGTTAACACAAACTTATTTAGATTTGACAGTTCTGAAGCTGATGGTGCAGGTAAAATTTTGCAGATGGATGAAACAGAGACTGAGTAATAAAACTGTAAATGAAATTCAGTGTTGCTAGGTATGAAGCAATGCACAAGAGGAAAAATAGCTCCTGCTATCCATGCCATATCGGTTCTAAATTAGTCATTGTAGATTTCTCTGGAAACAATATTCCTGTGGTTGGCAGAGCTCAAAAACATCAGCCAGATCTTAGTAAAGAAATGCCAGTTACGATCAGAGAATCAAAAACCTCTGTTGGAAATTGAGGAAAGTAATAAGACAACAGTGGGAAATGCCATTAATGCTCTCTTTAAATCTGGGCTGAGTCTGTATACAGCATGCCACAAGCTGACACAGTTTGAATATATGGGTAATAGTAGGACCTGAGGAGGGTGAGGGGAGAGGTTCAGGACTGTTATCTTATGAGATTGAATTAGTAGAGGATGGTTAATGACTTATAATACTGCTGACCCTTCCCATTCACTGCTGACCTCCAATGGGAGCAGAAGGCTGTTAGAGCAGGCCCTTTGGTCCAACACAGTGGGGAAGTTTGTATCTGCTCGTTTTTGTAGCTGCATTCCTTGAACAACTGCTTTCTTTAATTTAGCTCTGGTAAATTTGCAATTTTGGAATATTCAGATTATCCACCCAGTAGCATTACAGACTATTAGGACTAAGCCACTTCTTACTTGCTGTAGTTGTGCTATAATAAATATATAATAAATATTCATAGCTTCATTACAGTTTATGGTTTCTCAATGTACTTACTAAGGGATTATTTTGGGGCTTTGTTTTAATGAGGCACAGAAACTTTAATAGTCCTTTCAGAGCCTTATGCAACAGTATGTTTTACTTCTTCTAAGAGCTAAATAACTCTTGTTCTGAATGATTTAGTAGCAAACTCACTTAGTTGCTGTGTTGTGGTTCAATGGTCTGCAAAATTTTCTTTTTTGAAATACAAACCTATTATGTAAATATTGAAGAGCATCTTCAGGAAAACTAACTTTAATTTGTTTTAGTCTCTTTTTTTAATTTTTTGTTTGTTTCAAACTCTGCGAGATCACTCACCAGACTCTTTTCTTCAAGGTATGCAAAACCAAATTGCTTTCTGACTGAAAGCATAAGTTTTTGCCCAGAAGCAATATTCCAACTGAGTTGGACACCCTCTGAAAATTGAGAATAGATAAAGAGGGATTAACAGAGCACATTCCCAAGAAAGGATGTTAATGTGGTTTCGAACTGTGATTTCAAAACCTGGCCGACATCTATCTATTACTTGGACCCTTTGTCCTCTAGCTCTTGAGTTTCTTGCTTCCTGAATGGCTCCTTTACAGCATAAACTGTGCAGATTTCATGTTGGATAGAAGGAAAAAGTATTCTTAGGAAATGTGTAGATGCATAGACACAGGCTGCTCGGGGAGGTGGTGGACTCTTCATCCCTGGAGGTGTTCAAGAACTGTGTAGATGTGGTACTCAGGGATGTGGGTTAGTGAGCAATGTTGGTGGTAGGTGGATGGTTGAACTTGAATGATCTTAGAGGTCTTTTCCAACCTTAATGATTCTGTGAACTACCCTGAAACACTGCTATCTACAGCACCTCAAAAAATCAAATCAAGTCTAAAATCAAATTTGCTAGAACCTATAGGAATAGATATTTATACAAGTCCAGTTACTTCCATAGAGAAGCCCAATTCCCTCCAAGGGGTTTATATGCTTCTGGAACATAATTCTTGGGACAAAATTTTTAATAAAAAAATTTCTTACTTAATTAGGGAACCTTACAATTTAAAGGCTATAAAAGCTAAAGGTGAATGAGTTCTGAAACACAGCAACTCCTGGTGCAATTTGTAGAAGGTTTTGACCTTACAGTTGTGAGCAGTCCATAAAACAGAGCCCTAAAATGCCAACAAAATATTTTGTAAACAGTTGGGGTGAGGTTGTGAAACTAACTGAACCTATTTGTCACACAGTGGTGTTTATTGAGCCATTAAGTCTATGTTATGAAAGGGCAAGTCATTAGCAGAGCCACTGCCATGCTGATAGGAAAAAAAATGTGTGAGAGGTGGAAATGGCTAGGGAATAGTGTAACATTTTGGCTTATTTTTTCCTTTTCTAAACATCAGAAAAAAAATGAAGTGTTTAATTAACTATTTACTCTGAATTTAACAACTTTCCCTTAGTTCATTTGCTTAAGTGCTGCAGCAATCAAGAATACATTAGCTAATGTTGAAGCTCAGCAAGGGAAGAAGCTAGAGGCAGGTGCTGGGGTCAGTGTGTGGAGAATCAAGTGACCATCACTGTCTTCCTGTTTTAATTTGTCTGCAGGAGCTTCCTAGAGTCACGGTGGCACAGCTGGAGTCACCAGTCATTTCCAGATGGAGCTATGAGGATTGTTGAGAATACATCCAGCTGGAAAAGGTCTGCAGTTGAAGAAGTGTGTGCTGATGACTGGAATACTGTATTGTCTCGTGAGTTTGTTCCCTTTGCCATGTGCTCCATCCATTGTTAACTAGTATGTGAGAGATCATGGCACCAGGCAGAAATTATGTGGGCCTGAGTTGAATTAATTCTCTTCCCTACATTCCCTTGAGCAAATGAAGATTTCAAAAGCAACATGAAAGTATATTTTCAGATTTTTCAGAAGTTCAAAATCCCTCATGTTATAGATAGTAAAATAAGTAGTGAAGAAGATATAAAAGAGGATATGTTTCTGGATAAAGACAAGCACATTTATTAAAAAGAAATTATTAGGGCTCTGCAGGCAGGGTAGTACCTTGATTTACTTTACCTACAGCAGTTACAGCTTGGTTATTTTCAAAGGTGGTTTTGTTGTTTTGTTTGATTTTTTTGTTTGTTTGTTTTGAACTTGGACATGATGATTGATCTGTTGCATCTCAATGGTGGCTGCATATTTGTTGTGAGCATGGGCAGTTAAGTTTTCCCCACTCGGCTGAAACTGGAAGATCCCTATCCTTTGTTTAGGAGTAAGGGTTGCCTCTGTGTTGTCTTCAGGTGTGTTCCTGCCATGATGAAGTACTGCTTGTGGACACTTTTAGAAGTGTTAAATGAACTCATAGAGATATTCCCATTTGTCTTCACTTTGACCGTGATTCATAGCTAGTTACAAAGGCAGCTAGTCAACGTAGTAACGCTGGGACGGACTCAGCACTCTGTATTTTCATACAGTCCTCTCTATTATGAAGTTTTGTGCCAAATATCAGTTTACTCTAACAATTTATAGCTTTCCATTTAGGGACCAATTCATCCTTGGCTGGGAAAGAAACCCAAAGCAATAATCAAGCAGGAAGAGAATTGGGAAAAGTGTCCCACATTGAAGGGGACCTGAGGAGGGCGGGGGGTGGGGGGAAGTGTGGAAAAAATTTTAAAGAAGAAATTAAAAGAGATAAAAAGAAAAAAC
>NW_024962273.1:12753075-12810655 GCF_019238085.1 Lagopus leucura | reverse complement strand
TTTTTTTTTTTTTCTCCTCTCCCAGATATTTTAACCTTAACTGATTTTCTTCTAATCCCTGGGTGTTTAAAATCAATTGCCAAAGGTACCTGCTTCTTTCACTTGCCTACAGTAGCAAGCACAAGTAACTGCAAGAAAAGCCACCATCAGGCATTGCTTTCTGGTGATGTAAGAGAAAGGGTATACGGTATCTTCAAAATGCCCCCTCTTTAAGAGAACAGTGAGAGTTCACAAACACTTAATGAACTCAAGCCATGATAACATGACCACTTGATCCTACAGGCTCAGTAGTGCTGGTGGGACATGATGTATTTGCAATTATCTGGAAGTGCTGTCCTTGGAGACACTCAAGGTCAGGCTGAACTGGGCTCTGAGCAACCTGATGGTGCTGTAGGTGTTCCTGCTCATTGCAGGGAGTTGGACCAAATGACCTCTAAGCGTCCCTTCCAACTCAAAAAATTCTGTGATCTAATCATCTATCCTGCTCCTTTACCCCCCCCATAGGATTCACTATTCCTGAAACTTTAGCAGCTCTTGCCAATTTTTGCAGGAATATTGTAGGGTTGCATTTATTTGAAGCTGATTGTTAGTGTCATGGATAAACACCTGCCATTCTCAAATCAGGAGGTTAAAAAAGTACAATTATTTATTAACTGTAATGCTGTAGAGGAGAGATTTACAAAAGTATAGAGTAGGCATTTGTGAAATTCTCTGATTTCAAAGAAAAAAATGTATGACTAAACAGTGAAGCTCTGTATATTGTTGATATGCTCCTGTCTGAGGAAGCCTTCATGCTTTTTCTAATTTGTCACAAAAGAGCCGTGCACCTGGCCATCATAAACGTCTGGAAGAAGGAAGCTAGGGGTGTGATCCTCTCTGTAGTGATGCCAATTGCAGACTCCAAGACAGCACACACCCAGACAGATGTCAAAATTGTGTATAGCAGGGATGTTTAGTGCCGTTCCCTTAAGTTTTCCTTATTTCTCTGTTTAGCATAGATTGATAAAGCTACACAGTGTTATGTAATATCGTTGTTGGAAAGCTGCTGGAAACCTGTTGGGAAGCATAGGTTGTTCTCCCTCCGGTGCTGCTGCTGGCACAAAACCACCATTTTCTTTAGAGCAGCAGTGACTAAACAGGGTTGGTAAATGCTGTGCTTATCAGCCTGGAGGGAGTCTCCTGCTCACTGGCTTATAAAGCACGTTAAAAGCTTTAACAGACTTCATTTTAGATTAGGGAAAATGTGCGAGCTGGGCTCTTTTTGGGTCATCCTTCCATGTGTGGGTTGCTGCCATTCAGTGGATAAGTAGCCTAGGAAGAGATGTACCTCCAAAAGGAGCGTATGCCCCCATTTCCATCAGACAAATATTTAGATCCCTTTGATCCCAGCTCAGGCACTCTACTGCAGTGTGGGAGGAGCCAAGGGTTCACTGGGACATCAGAAATAACCATTCTTGTCTCCTGGATGACAAGAATCTCTGTTTATGGCAACACTCAGGATAGCAAACTAACCACAAGGACAACATTTTTATGGGGTAGTTTAGAGTCTCAGTCAAAAATAATGGACCATAATGTGCCAAACTGTCCATCAGTTCAAACAGAGGGCTAGCAGTAAAAGTGCTTTCCAGTGTCCCGTTAACATCAGACCTACACATAATAACCCTATAAAAAAGAAACATTTAATACTGAACATTCATAGGTTAGTTGAACAAAGGCCTCAGCCAGCCCCTGAGAAAGTTAGTGGAAAATTTTCCCTCTATATCAGCAAGCTTTGAATCTTCAGCTGTGTCCCATTTTATCAAGAGGATGGTATGCAGAATTTGATCGCAGCAACAGATGCCATTTTCAGCAAGGGAAACAATCTTTTTTTTTTTATGGCCTGGCACCTTGGAGGCGATAGAAATAACTCTTTACGTGAAAGCTGCAACATCGTTTAAAGTGGAAGGACTCCTCTGTTTTAGTTATGATAAACGGTTACCTACTACTAGAATACGAAGGCATTAAAACTGAAGACTCCCAGCTTCTTTCCTTAATTCTACCTCAGTGTCATTATACAGCTCAGAGGAAGAAAAGTGTTCTTTCTGCTCTGTGTCACACAAGGTTCAGTGTGATGAAACAGAGCTGTGGCAGATGAAGTCAACCAAATACCATGTTTCAGTGGTATTTCTCAGAGACCCCTTCTGAGAAATCCTCTATCTGCTCCCTTTGGGGGAATCCTTACCTAGATTTTATTCTGTCAAAGCCTACTAAGTCTTCTGTGGTTCTTCTTGCTGTATCTTCTTGCTCTGTGTTACAAGCTAAATAATGATGGCATGTCTTCCAAAGCCTGAGCATTTGTTCTCATTCTGCAAGAGGCTCAGATAACTGTGAGTAACTGCTGTGTCATGACAACAGCAGCTGTATTCTTAAAGAACGTGTGTGTCAGGGACTTTGACCAAGCATAATGCCTGAGATCTGTAGGTCTGATACAGCATATTGCTGCTTTTAGTAGTGAATGAGTTGCTTGATGCAGCACTTTGCAGCAGGCCCCAATAAGTGTATCAGAAAATCCTTCCAGTGTAGCTCTTGAAGGCTGCATTGTGTACTTATGCTTTCTTTAGCAGAAGCTGAACCTTCCATTTCATTCGTCATCAGAAGAGAGAAGCAAGTTGCTTCACAACATTGCTGCCTATTAATCTCTAATAAAAGCCTTTGGAAGCTTCTGGGTGCAGAGACTGCCTTCAGCACACTATTGCTGCCTGTGACCAGAGATAGACCTAACTAAGCAGGCTTTCTGGTAAGGGATAGAAAGAAATCCACAATGGAACCAATTTGTATTTTCTTATAATGGAGATCACAGAAGATGGCAGCTGGCTTCTGAATGGGATTCTGAGCATTATTATAATATAAATCACTGATGGGAAGAGGACTCTCACATGAGTGTCCCAGCTTGTAGATAAAGCAGAGGGCTGAATCAGCTCATGTAGCCTTTGCCCACATTGCTCATGTGACACTGTCTGCTCAGGTTAACATAAAATCCTGCCCATAGTTTGGTAAGGTCATCTTCTAGGTTTAGGTGTATGTGTCCTGCTAAGGATTCTGGAAAGCTCAGGATGCCCTATACGCCCTTGAGCAGCTGCTGGACCTACCAGAATCTGTGATCAAAAGCTTTGCTGCCCAAACTGGTGATGAGCCTCATCTAGTGATCTGACTCACCTTCCAGAAAGTCCTCAGGTATCTTCAGAATACAGACTAGATTTGTGATATTGCAGTTGAACCTTCTACTTTTGAAGGTGCCTTTCATCTGAATTACTTCTACTCTACTCAACTCTGAAGCAATGGTATCGGTGTAGGTTTAGACCAGTGACAACGAAAGAACAGTAATTACAGCCACTGAAAATGATTGTTATTATTCACTGAGTGGTGCCTTTGAGTTTTATTCAGTGCTTATTGTCATCATTTTATTGTACAGGCCAAACCATCCCCTATGGTTTTTTTTTTTTAGGACTGGAGGGTGTAAATTTCACATGTAGCACAAGCTTCCCGATATTTGTATAATCTGAGGATGAGTAGTATGGTCTGACTACAAAAATAGTGATAACATTGCTTGGATGACATAATGGTGGTAAAGATGTTTAAATCTGATTGTCTTACTCTTACAAAAGGTGTTTTCTTTTTTCTTTTCCTTTTTTTTTTTTTCTTTTTATTATTTGGCTTTGAAACACCAATATGAATTTTACTCAGTGTTTCATAGTGAACAGGAGCTCTCCAGGGAGGGAAGCCTCAGCATGCTTGGTGTATATTTCAGACACAGATGGCAGCTTTATAGCAGAGAGTTTGTGTGTAAAGATATTGGAAAGACAATCAAAACATCCCGTGAACTCAAACATTTAAACAAAACCAGATGAAAACCAAAGGAACAATTTCTTGGGAACATGCAGGGTACTAATGAATATTATAGATCAAGGATCTAAGGGTATATTCTCCCTGTGTTTGGCAGATTTTGCCTGCCAGACTTACAGGCCTTATTAATTGCAGCTGAGAGAGTAGTTCAAAGAAATAGTGGCACAATTTTCAATGTTCCCAGTACTGACTTGTGCTCACATATTGTAGTTATAAGTGGCTAATAGTGCCAAATTGCTAAACTTTTCAGTTTTAGCTGGATTTATCCAATTCTAGTGCAGAGCAAATGAAGGATAAAGTAGCTTGCAAAATTCAACAGCAGCAACTTCTATGCCTGCAGAAATGTGCATCATGAGGATTACATACGGTGCTACCACAGTGCAGTGCTGTAGTTGGAATCATGCTATGACCTGCACTAGATGAGAAGATGGAGTGTAACAAACAAGAATTGTTATTCTCCACAAACACCACATTTCTGTGCCCCTCCTTTCCTTTTCTCACTCCCCTTTTTATGGAGATGGGGAAAAATTGGCATTTGGGAATTTTTTTGTTTTGTTTTTGTGCTGAGTATTCTGAAGTTGCAAGGAAAGAGAGCACATAGTTAGTCACAGGATAGGCTGGTAGCAGCTCTCTGGTAGAACAGGAGGGTTTCTTCCAGTATGCCCATTTGGATAGGACTGAGGAGAGGCCCTGTTATATATCTCTGCTAGGTTTCACTTAAAAATTTCACCCTCTCCCAGCATCTCTGTTTTTCTGTGAAAGATAATTAGTCTTCAACTGATAACAACCCCATTACAGAAACAGCAAGCCTTCTTAAGGGAGGCAAGAACAACTCCAGCCCTGCCAGGCAAGGAAGAACAAATATCAGGGTTTCTTTCCAGATTTCCCCTCCCACCATGTGGCATCCTGCTGCTACCTCCAGTTTTATCCTCTCTGCCTTTCCCTTAAGAGGTTCGATTGCTTTCATCTTTGCATTTACAGATCTTTCAATGACCTGTCTCAACATGAGTTCCCAGCAGCAATAGGGAAAACACTGATTTAGGCTGGAGGTGGTTGAAAGCTCGCGCCTTTTATTCTTCTTTCCAAATCCTGTTAAAAAGAAGGAGTAAGAGGACCTCCTGGGTCTTCCCAAAATCCAGCTCTTTGCAGGTGTGTACTACAGAGTAGCTCGTGTATTGATTGTATCAAGTATCCTGTTGATCACCAGTGTTTTTTGCATAAGAAATGGCAGGAATATTGCTGTCCTTGATCAAACCATGTGGTTAGGTATCAGGAGTGGTGTTGAAGTCATTTTCAACTAGGTATGGTTTCAAATGCAGCTGTTCCCAAGGTCTGCAAACCTAAAATCAGGTTGTGTTGATACACACATCATATCTTTTTTCTGTCATTCTTCAGCTATTTAGTCTCAGTATGCACAGTGTTAAGAATAATAATTCACTCTAATATTCAAAAACCCACAAAGGTGACTAAGAATATTGTGCTATGTGAAGAGTGCAGCTGCAAAAATCACCCCAGCTTCTGTCCTTCTGTTTGTATTCATGCAGAACAGAAATCCCCATAGAGACACCCAAGCGAAGCACAGAAATCCTTTCTTGTTCACTTACCTATACAGAAGTCCCAGTATGTAGGTTTCTAATAGAGTTATGCCTCACAAAGGAAATGTGCCTGAGCATTTGCCATGTATTGCCCATTAGGCTGCATTCCTAGCCCAGCAAATACTAAGTTTGGGGTTGCGAAATGCTTAGAGTGCTTTGTGTCAGAGGCGTGGTGCAAATTTAGCAGAGTTAATGGTGCAGCAGTGAACACTTCATTCAGGAAAAGGATCAATTGCACTATTCCTCTAAACCAGATTGATCTCGTTTGTGTAGGAGATGTGTAGAAAAGCTGCTTGGCTAAAGAATTTAAAAATACAGCAGCTTGTGTGAACACAAAGAGAATAACAGAAGGTGTCAGTGATGAGCTGCTAACGTGAAGGGTGAAAATACAGTTCTCCTAGGCCTGTGAAAATGGGCAGGGGGTGGGGCAAAAAGCATAATCTTGTCATATTTTCTGTGCACAAACCAAGCAATAGGAGCAAAATCTGGAAATGCATTGATAGCAACAATTATGATAATGAATTGGTGAGCAAAAAACCATCACAATTATTATTTCAAAGCATTAGCAGTGACTCTTCAATTTTTTTTTTTTTTTAAATGGTCTCCGAACAAAATGTTGATGGAATGGAAGATGCTCTGTCACAGCACATCAAAGTAGACCATTTCAACTTTTTCCTTTCCTCATCAAAATGGATCAATTCCAATTCTTTTCTGAAGAAAACAATTTGTTTTGAAAGGAGAAATATTCAGTGAATAGAATTTCCAGTTGTCTTAAAAATAATAATAATAATAATAATAATAATCAGAAAGCCTATGGAGATGATCATCACTGCATTGTTTCTAGCAGTGAAAACTGTGGAGGTGAAAAGCATTAAATACTGCCTGGTCTATCAGAATTAGTTATGCTGACAAGTGCTGTGAATTTATCTTTAGAAAGATGTTGATACATGCACTACTAGCAGCATCTTGAGCTCTTGGGCTTCAGCTGTCCAGACTTTGCAGGACTCATATTTACTTCCATCAAGCCTCTTCTGAATTCTTCACAATTATACCTTGATTAACTTGGCATGAAAAAAGTCTCCGAAGAGCAATGCATGTAATATGCTATTTCTTTCCTGGCTACTCCATAACTAGCTGAAAATAATGAGTGGCTTCGTACTGATTTCAATGGTCTCTGTAACTGGCCTGTAGAGGCGTGGCATACTTACTAATGGTGGTGTTAGAAGGACTGGCAGAAGAAAAACAACTTTTGCTAGAAGTGTGTGAGTTGGGTAATTTCATTGGGCAATGGAGTTATGAAGCAGTAATAGAGAGGGGTTGCTGACTTATAAATTGTAAGTCTATGTATTTAGCTGTGGGGGCCCTGTTTTATGCTGCATATTAACTTACGTCGTTTGATTTGCAAATAGACAAGTAACTTCTTTTGGGTATGCTACTATTCAATTTGCATAGCAAATAGTGCCTGAGATGTGCGTGAAAAATTCCCTGGACAACTGTATGCAAGTTGTTTGGAACTTTGCTTCTGCCATGAGACATGCAGGTGGCTGAGTGTCATCTCAAGGAATGCATGAAATTTACAACATTCATTTTAGAGATGTTTGCTCAGAAAATAATATCCTACGGTTGCTTTGGAACTTGCAAATCAATTCTTCACCTTAAAGTATTTATGACACAAAATTTTTGTGACTGCAGCACAAATCTAGGGGAGAAGCACTTGATGTTCAAGGCTGTAGAAATTGTATTCACTGAATCATTTTAGTTGGTAGTAGCCTTGAAGGCCATCTGGTCCAACTCCCTTTCAATGAGCAGGGACACCTACAGCTGCATCAGGTGCTTGGAGCCCCTCCAGCCTGACCTTGAGTCTCTCCAGACATGGGGCATCCTCCAGCCATCTGGGTAACCTGTGCCAGTGCCTCACCATCCTAATTGTATTAAAAAAAAAAAAAAAAAAGCAACCTTATATCCAATCTAAATCTCCTGTCTTTTAGTTTGAAAGCTTTTCCCCTTGTCCTATCACAGCAGGTCCTGATAAAGAGTCTGTCCACTTCCTTCTTATGGCTTCATGTTATTCCTTGGTCCACAGATGCTGTGCAGCCTTTTGCAGGTGCCCCACAGCTGCCCATCATCATTTCCTCTGTGTCCAAAACATATTCTTCTGTACCCCTTGCTTGAAATGGCTCAACTAAAGTACAGCAGTGCTTCACAGATGTGAGGTGGATCTCAAGGGTGAGCATCATCAATCATTAAAAAAGTCAAGATTCTAGAATAAGTCACTTTCGTGGCAAAAAGGAAACATGAACCATTGCAGGAAGTAAAAGAGATGCATGTAGCAGAGTTAGCTGGAGGAGGGAAGTGTGAAGTATAGAATCTAGGAGACACTGGAGGAAATACCATCCACATTAACCTTGGGATGTCTGTTTTGGGTGAATTCTCAGCAGCAGGATTTCATTAATTCATCTCTTTCATCATTTTATTACGCATTCCCATTTTCCTTCTCTGAGATTTGATTCAAGCAAACAGCAGCACCAGAAGTGTATGGGGAAAAATGTGCAGCATCTGTCTTGAGTGACCTGCTTTTCTTTTTAGACAACTTCTACGCCCTATCCAGGCTTTGGAGTTTCCCTCCTGGATAATGTAGAGTGACACAAACTGGGCTATTTATATCACTGCAAAGTGACTACATGATGGGATAATTAGCAGTGCTATATCTGCTGGAGTCAACGATAACACTAACGCATTTTCATGTAAAGCAATACAAACAACAGTGCCTGCAGGTTAAACAGTACCTGAGCAGCTGATACGACTCCTGCACTGTTATTTCCAGGAGGCAGTATCTACCAGCTTCATTCATGCATGAGGCACAGTTGTAATGCTGGTTTTATTACCTCTTGCAGTACTTGCCCTCTATGCAGGTAGATGATTTTTGCAAGCAAGTTTGCTTTGGGCAAGTATGAGTATTCAAGATATGTTTTACAAACCAGGTAGGCTGTGTGGATTTGTACATCTGATAGCTAAAATATGACCCTCAGATGAAAAGTCTATAGTGTTAATCAACATTCAGTCTCACACCGTTACTCCTGGGTGGAGTCCAAGAGCTTGTGCTGTCCTTTGGTTTACATGTCACTGCAGGAAACATAGCTAGTCTTGACCTGAAGCCATAGAAGTGTAAGCATGATTCTTTAAGCCTGTATTAAGGTAAATAAGAAAGATTCTAGTTTTGCTGATGAAAGCCTTGGCTTCTTTTAATATTAGTACAGATACAACGAACAAAAACTTGTTATGCTCTGTTTCAGTGTATGTCAGTGATTAATCATACTGAAATTGAGCAAATTCATATTAAATATTTTTAAATGAGTAACTGTAAATTGGCTGTTAAGTTTTCTCTGCAAGATTAAAGGGCCATTTTGTGTATCTTATTTTCCCCCTTGGGAAGGCTACTAATAGTCTAATCATGGCTGTCTCAAGTCTTCTTTGAGATAAGATCAAATTGTCTCTCTGTAAATATTTTTCTCCATCCCTTGAGCTGTGTTTGTGTCTCTTCCCTGCACGCCCTGTAGTTTTTCCAACATCCTCTTTAAAATGTCAACATCAGAACTGGACATGCCATTCCAGTATGGAGGAAACGTGCCAGCATCAGGTAAGTATTGCCAGACAGGAAACTAAAGTTATTGCTCATCTTCTCCTCAGTGCTTTCCTCATCCAAGGAATGAGTTTGTTCACCTATTTTATCACCCTTTCAAAGTACATTGAGTTTTTCCTTTGTTATGAACTATAAATATTACTCATTGGTTAATAGGATTCTGTTCCTCACTTGGTATATAATTTAGTTCAGTAATTCTGTGTTTCCTTTGGCTAAGATGCACTTCAGAAGGGCAAAACTTTCAAAGCAAAATCTGTAATTTCCCTTATTGACCATTATTTATCATATTCTTCTCTGAGGAACAATTTTGTATTTACCTTTAGCTCACCTATAGATATGTCATAGGAAGGTGGAATAGGAACTCCACTATCCAGGCTTGTAGAACCGTAAATTCTAATGTAGGTCTGTTTCATATTTCACAGAAAGATGAGGCAAGTCCTGTTTAACCTTGGTAAAGAATAGCATTATGATTTTGAAAAGAAACTGGAGAGTGACATGTAGGTGAAACATTCTGTCAATGTTCCAGTGCTGTCAGCTAGTGTGAAATATACCACCTCCATGACTAGAATTTATCCTTTCTCCAGCTTGCAGCTGCTCTGTGTTAGCGAAGATTTTTGCCACCAATTTGTCTGGATTCCATAAACAAGTTCACCTAAGATACAAAAAACTTTGGGCTCAAGTCAGTTAGGTATCCATCAGGTCTTTTTCTGGCAAATTATCCAAGTTCTGTCCAATGAGCTCTGACACAACAATTCATTATCTGAGGAGTAGAATAGCTTTTCACAAAGTGAAAGCCAAATATCTATTTTTTTTTAATATCATGGTTACACATGAGGCCAGTTCTAAAAACCCTCTAGTGGTCTATAATAACAAGAAGATTAAAATCCTGTCTCTTGCATAGAAGTCCGGGATTGCAAAGTGGTTTCTTATCAAACAAAGCTGCTGCCACAAAGACAGTGTCTTGCTGACTGTATTATGCAGAGAAAAAGCGTCAAGCTCTTAAGAGTGATTTAACAGAAACTGAAAACAATAAGAAAAAATCTAAAGAATGTTACTTTCCAGCTAACTTACTCTCATATTATTTGAAAGTGCTGCTGCAGCTTCCCTCCTGCAGGACAGGGCACATCACTGGAGCACTCTCAAACAACTCAGATGGTGCAATGGGCTTCCAAGCAGTATGAAGACTTCTGAGAAATTAAATGGAAATTAATGTTTATCATCTGTTCTGATTCAAAAGCTAGCAGACTGCTGGGAAACCATCAGGGATAAATTTAGAACAAAGAACCTACTTTATCAAGTTCACTGTTAAGCTGTAGAACTCCTTGCTTTAGCATGTCTCAGACACAAGAAGAATTATGTGATTTCAAAACATTACCTTATAAGGTAATGGAAGAAAAAGCCTCGCAGTGTTTTCTGAGGAGATCTGAGAGCAGCCTTTCAGTGTCTAAAGAGGGGCTATAAAAAGAAAGGAAACAGACTCTTTAGCAAGTTGTGTTGTGATAGGACAAGGTAAAATGGCTTCAAACTGAATGGGGAAATATAGATTGGATATAAGGAAGAAGTGTTTTTACAGTAAGGATGTTGAGGCACTGAAACAGAGAGGCAATGCCAGATGCTCCGTTCTTGTGGGTACTCAAGGTCAGGCTGGACCAGGCTCTTAGTACCTGATAGAGTTGTAAATGTCCCTATTCATGCTGAGGAGTTGGACCAGATGACCTTTAAGGATTATTTCCAACTGAAGTGATTCTATGATTCTGTATTCCAGAGAAATTTCAACGTAATTCTCTGTTCTTGTACTCTTCCTTTGTTTCTGCTGGTAAGAACTGGAGCTCTAACCCAGTAGACCTTTCTTGGGTAGCATTTACCTTCTTACAAACTTGTACACATTATCTACAATAATGGAGTCAGCTAATTTCTTCTAGAGTTTAGTGGGATGTCATTATGAGGAAGAGATTTGTTGCCCTCAACTAACTGGAGACAAAGTAAGCTGAAGGAGAATCTTGCTACATAGGGAATCAGACTCAGTATTGACTGGTGGTAAGCAGCTGTTCTAATTACAAAAAAAAAAAAAAAGTAGGATCTGGCTACAGATAAGATGGGATGGTAACAGGAAAGTATGGTGATGAGGTGCTGTGTTCCTTCCTGTGAAGGCCAGAGTGTGTGAGCTGCACTGGGTGTAGCTCATGTCTTAATGAGTACAGCTGGCACAACACATTGAGGAGATGGATGAGGCAGAGTTGGGCTAGTTGATCTTCCAACCTTAATGATTGTATGATTCTCTTCTATGAGATCTCCCTGAGAAGTATCCATACTGGATGAGGTATGTGAAGACACAGAAAGAGGGAGGAGGAAATTACACCTTCTCTAAGCACCCTGCTCTTCCAGAAACATCAGCCTTACATAGAAAAGCCATATAGCACCATACAGAAATATAGATTCACTACCCTAATTCAGAATATCTTGTTCTCTGAGAAGTTATTTTTAGGTTCCCTTCACTGAATATCATTGCATTTTTCACTGCAGTTTTTCCTCCTTCAGACTTCTCTGTGTTTTATCTTTGGTACAAAATTATTCTGAAACTCAAGTGAAAAACACTCTCTTTTGCATCCCTCTAGCCAAATTGGACCAACTGAAAAAATAAAATATAAAGGTGCTCCCCAGCTGTGGTTATTTACTGAATAGGAGAGGGTTAGCTTTTTAGTGGAAGGCAGTACAGAAAGTTAACTACCCTGAGCTGCTGTATTAGATTGCAAAGCATAGGTAACTGGTGGGATTCATACTTCCTGGATAACAGCAACATTTTTGAGAATGAAGCCTGGGGTGTAGAGACTGACTCAGTGTCAAGAAGCAATGTATGCTGGGAAGCTGAAGTCATTGATAGAATGTTCCTGGTCACTGAAGTCTAAAATAGCTTTGGTAGTGGGTTCAGGCTGATACGAGTTTGAGGCATTTAATGGTGAAGTGCTATTGTCAGGCTTAGTAGCAATAAATAAATACTTTGTTATTGACCTTGATGGGAAATAAATACAGGCTTTCTGAGATACCTCAAATGCATAGGTCTACCTCTCAAAGGCATCTCTGTTCAATTTTAAGTCTGAAGGATCTGACCATTTATTTCTTACTGTGGGATTGATAGGAAGGCTGCTTCTATGGATAGGTTCAACTCTGACTTCAGAAACTTTAATCAACTGATTTTGTTCTCGGTTATCTCTGTGGAAATTGAGTGGCCTTACTAAAGCAGCTGATTGTCTAACAGCATACTGGTGGACAGTGTATGCTCTATGTAACTTGGTTTTCTAAATAAACTTCATTGTATTGCTTTAAATCACAGTAGTCCCCTTCAAAGAGTATCTGAAATCAGTTCCTTGCAGAACCAAAAGAGCAGTAAAATTCAGTGTATTCTGTTTTCTATTTCACTCAGTCCTGCACTTAATTAAAAATGGGGAAAAATAAACCTAACATTAAAAAAATCAATAAAACTACTTTTGTGAACAGTGAGCTTTTACTCTCAATTCACAGACAGGTGGGAGAAGAAACTTGTTCTTCCTGTTATGCTTTAGTTTTTAGAGTGATGTAATTACTCTGAAAAGTGCTTGCATTATGGATGATAGTAGAACAAACTCTATTTTCCATTCCTGTCCTTCTTGTCTGTGACTAGCTATATGTCTTAACATCTTTACTTGCCTGACATAATTTATGGCTGCCAAATGAACAGGATTAGCCATTCTAATCATTATAGATCCAGCAGTCAATTCCCAGGTCTCTGGGAATTCTGAGTCAGTGAACTACATTGTGTGTGGCCTTTTTAACATTAATAAGCAGTTTTAATATCGTTGGCTCTTTCATAGTTTAGGTTTTTTTAATCAATGACATTTCAGTAGTCACTGAAAGTAATTACATGTATGAAATCCATATTCTTTCTGTTCTGATTTATTGCCTTTACTTAAAATGCTGCTGACTGCAGAAAATGAGAGCAAAACTGTGTATTTTCAAGGAATCCTTTAAGTTGGAAAGACTAATAAGATCATCAAGTCAAACCATCTGTCCATGCCCACTAAACCATGTCCCTCAGCACCACATCTCCACAGTTCTTGAGCGACTCCAGGGACAGTGACTCCACCATCTCCCTGGGCAGCCTATGCCAGTGCTTGACCATTTCTTCTGAGCATAAATTTAATATCCTAATATCTTAATATGCTATTCTCTTATTCTTACTAATGTCCTAATATCTTAACTCTTAAGACAGGCTCTCCAGGTTGCACCTAGATCTTGTACAAAAGGTGAAAATCAGTTCAAAGTTGGGTTTGGTTTTTTTTCAGTCCTTTAAGACATTAAAATGTAGAACTTGAATTTTTTTTTACCCTCAGATTGAATATTCCTGTGAGTTAACTCACTGTGAACAGGCCTGTAACTTCAAAACATTGTTAGTAAGTCTTCCTTTTTAAATGAGCTGAAAAACTTATTTAAAGTACCTTCCATCATGGAAAGCGTTTTCCCCTTCATAAACCTTGAAGTGCTGCAGCAATGCTGGAGCTGTCTGCATACAGAATCTTGCCCGTAACTTATGTAAAACTCAAATTTCATATATCAAGGGCTTGTGTGAAAATTGCTTTCAGTGTTAATTGCCCAAATGATTCAGCTTTATAAGAGCCTCTCTTATGTACTCAAGTATGTCTCATAGCAAACTGAGTGCCAAGCTCCAATAGTGAGCCAGCTGTGCTCTGGTCCCAGATGTTTGGAGAAAATAATTCTTTCCCATCATATCAACCCCCTTCCTAAAGTTCTGAGAAATTTGTTTAATGAAGTCATTAATGCACAATAACAGATCTCTTCATTTTTTTTTCCTGTTAAAAAAAAGAAAATACTCCTCCTTGAATGTACGCAAGTTTGCCTTGGCTCATAATTACAGTAGCACATTGTCAGATTAACTGTGCTGGGGAGATAAAACAAAAGCCATCAGTTCTGCAAAATTAAGACTCTGCCAACATCATTTAAAAGGATCAGATCCCTTTGTTGCTTGTTTGCTGTTTTTCAGGTCATTTTAATTTTCCAATTTACCTATTGCTGTATGAATTTTTGCCAGCAACTTAATGAAAAGTATACCAGCCTTAAGTCTTGGATTCTGAACTATTTATTCAGATCTCAAATTTTGCATATTTTTGTATCAGATCCTTGACCAATCTGCATTACTCAGTTCTCTTTTAAGTCAAAGCAATGATGATGCTGTCGGGAGATCTGTATTAATTGGTACCAGCTGCCTGTAGGCTGCTGGATCCAGCACCAACAAAACAGTTGCTGGGCAGTTCTGCTCAGGCTTTGCCTGTCAGTACACAAATGCAGAGAATTCCAAGGAGAGGATCTCTGTACTGTGTAGTGATAAAATATTTGTGAGATGCAGAGCTATACAGTTATAATGAGTGACCACCATCAATTCCTGCTTCTGTCTGAACTCATCTGTCGAAAGAGATTTTTCTCACACTATGTGTTAAATGGGTTTGAACAACCAGAAATAGGTACCAGGTTAATTCAACCAGTCTTTGGGGCCAGGCAGCTCTTGAATCACAAGAATGGGTAGCTATAATAAAGAAGGGGACAGACTTTTTGGCAAGGTCTGTTTTGATGAGACAAGGAGAAAAGCTTTCAAACAAAAAACAGGAGAATTACAGTGGATATGAGGAAGAAGTTTTTTACAGTAAGGTTGGTGAAGCACTGGCACAGTTTGCACAGAGAGAGCTGGTGGATGCCCCATTCCTGGAGAGACTCAAGGTCAGGCTGGAGGGGCTCTGAGAACTTGATGGAGCTGTAGGTGTCTGTTCATTGTAGGGGAGATGAAATAGATGACAATAAGGGTTACTTCCAACCCAAATGATTCTATAAGTCTTGTTGTATTTTACATAACACAGGTGCTAGGATTTGCTCATTTTCCATAGCTCCTAAAATAGGAAGAGAGAACTCATCTGCCTTCCCCAGTCTGTGTGTTTATGTGTTTGCCCACCAACATAGCATTTGTAGCCCACAGGGTGTCCCGGTCTCACAGCATGTGATCCAGCTGCTTTTGCAAGTTATGCTCAGCATCTGTAGCCTTTCAGCCATTTCTAAAGTAATTTCAAAGTCCATTTTCCCTGGTTCAGTCAGAGGTGATAAGACCCTCATGGAATTATTTTGACTGTAGCGAATGGCCCTTGCAAGCTTCAAGCAGATGTTGATGTGGAGATTACTGAGGTTGCATGTAGATCTGAGAGATGTGAGGCAGCGGAGCTGCTGGTGGTAGTGGTGGGAGGGAGCAGCTGCTCTGAAACACAGCCACAGCAAACAGTGCAAGTATGGGTGGTCAGACTCTAGATAGCTCTCCTATTCTGTGAAGCAAAGTGGAACATTTGCTGGTATTCCTGTCAAAAGGATACATCCAAAACTAGGACATACCTAAGTATACAAATCATTCCTTGATCTTGTTCCCCTTGGGGTTAAGAGGCATATCAGTGCAAAGCTTAATATTCTACATATGGGCTTAACAAAAGACTTTAAGAAATATGATTTGCACTGATATCTTGTCCTGCTAGCTTTAACATGAAATGCTGTGGTTTGCAAGGTTGTTTTAATGAGATATTGTGCAGACAGGTTATGTTGCTCAGAGCACTGCCAAAGCACCCACTGACTGCTAAGGGAGGTGACAAACAAGGCTGACTCCTCCAGCTGCTTCATCCCAGGGCTGCTTCTCATCTGACCACTGGGACCCAGCCCATTTCCAAGGGGCCCAAGGTCCCTGACCAGGCTGGGGAATGCAGCTGTGTCTCAGCATTTTGCTTACTGTTCCCTCTTCTTTACTTATTATCATACCAATCCAGAAATCCTCACTTAGACAACCTTACTTGAATCAACATTCCTATGTTCCATCTCTTTCCATATCAATTAGTACAACTGACCAGACTAGGTCCTTGTCTCTTTACTCCCTTTCTTATTCTCTGTTGTTTCATTGGAAAAGGTTATTGACCAGGTGCCCTCAAAAGAGCTGATGCTTTCCTTCTTCATAGTTTTAGACTGATGAGACAAGTGAGCATAATGTTCTGCATGCCAACAGTTCTGGAGCAGCAGGCTATATATCTTTGGAAGGATCATTTTATTTTACTCCTATCAGGAATTTCATCAGCTAAGCTATGTTGCTCTTGAGAAAAAAAGAGGGAAAATAAAGAGAAAAAGAAGGAGAAGAAAAATGAGTACTTTAATTGAGTCTCACTTCAAACCAGGGCACTCAGTAGTCTTCCTCTTAATGACAAATGGAGTTCCTCACTCCTGCTTTCCCAGCTCCTCGTAAATCTTGATGGCTTTTTTGTCTGGGAATGCCAGTCTGGCCAAATTATCCTGGAAAACTCATGTCAAACACTTGGGCTGGCTGCCAGTTCTTATCCCCCATTCAGGTGTCTTAATTAGCAGAACATTTAAAATCTCAACAACCCCAATTTTCTTTAAAGTCAGTAGATCTTGTTGGTTCAAGTGTTTACCAGCTGATACCTTAAATATTTTTTTTCCTCTTGGCAAGGAGTTTCATCTCCTGAGCTTTTCAGTACTGACAATGCACATCACCTGTTTTTAACTGAGGGGATTTTTCACATGAGAAATACTTTTATTAGGTGAACTTGCCCCTTTGTGGTCTATAAAATCTTAGAAAAAATAAGCTAAGATTTAACTATTTTTAATATGTTGCAAATGGCTATTTTAAATATTCTTTATATTTCTCAGGAGTTCATAATTCCTAGTTTGCAGGGCTTTGCTAAGCAAGTGGATTGGAATAGGTGAACGTTTCTGCTCTTCTTGGGAACTGATTGTTTTTCTTTTCCTTAACTCAGAGGGCTTGTGGTGCTCCTTCACCTGTTAAACACTGTACTGTTGAAGGGAACCTCTTCTGAAATGCTGTAGCGGGAGAAAACATTCATGTCAGCTTCTTGTCAGGGCAGAGAGGACTAAAATTTATTTTTGCTATAGGTTATGGAAAACGGATACTCACTGCATAAATACTGCACTGTGGTGCATAGTGGCCTGCTGAAAGACACTTGTGTATTTATTATATGCTATCCCACTGCATGTTTATACCTATATGCTGACTGTGTTCCTGACATACAGCATCTGAGAGAGGCACCGGTGTCAGCCGGAAACTTTCACTGGCTTAACTAAATCTGAAGAAACTTCTGCTTTTAGTTCTAGTGATCAAACTTCTAGCTTTCTAGTAACCAACAGCTTTAAGTTACCAACATGTATAACTGTATAAATCTTAATATTTGAAGATGATAGATTACAAAGTGTTTCTGTTAGGAATAATCAAGCTTTCTCTGAGGTACATGAGGCTTTTGGCTTACTTGTAGAATCCAAAGTGTTTTCTGGTGTTCTTGCACTGACCTTAGTGTGGAAATCAAAGAGGATATCCCAAGTCAGCTTTGATTACCAACTGAAATGAAATGAAATTCCTTGTAATCTTTAGTAGCCACAGAATATGCCATGACTTTAATGCATTCCTATGCAGCCTTGCCCTGATAGAAGATACTTTCTGGAAAAATACTGTTAGAGAGCTTAAGAGCAGTTTAGAAATACCATCTTAAAATGACCTTCACAGCAATAGTGTAGGGGAGCAATGCTGAAAATTGTCCCCGTATAGGTAGTAAATAAAAAACAAAGATATTCTCTTTCAGGTGCTGTCAATAGTGACTACAGATATCTATAAATATATATTAAATACATAATTTTAGGAAACTGTGTGGCACTTTCTCAGAGGTTTAATTTTCCATAATAATAGCAATAAAATGAAACAGAGCCCTTGGAAGGTGTGAACTCCTGCCTGGACTCAACGAAGGCAGAGGAAAGAAATGAGTGATTATATGTATTTTCCCAGCTCCGCCTTAACCCACTGCATGTAAAAAGAAGAGGGCAAGACCTGGGAAGATACTGCACAAGAAAAATGATTATTAGATAAAATGACAGAAACACATTCCACAAATGCTGCTGCAAAAGGAAGATGGAACAAAAATAGTACTTCGTGAAAAATTTACTATATACGGCACAGAACTATATGAAGATAAAAAGATCTTGTGAATAATGACCTCTTATTCACCTGTTTAATTAGAAATGATTTTTCCTCAGACTGAGAATTTATTTACCCTTGATTACAGAGAGGAGATAATTACAGGGAGTTAGAAGATTTTACTTTCTTTTTTCCAAAAACAATTCAACTTTGGCCAAGAATTTGTTTTATATAAAACTTATATAACGGTACTCTGGTAAAGATTTCTTCTACATCTTCACTGTCTCCCTACTTTGGGTAGGAAGGCAGGCTGACTTTCTTTGAGAATGTGACCTTCACTTCGGGACTGTGCCATTATCTTCCTTACTGAAACACCAATGTTTTTTGGGCTTGGCAAAACTGTTTTTGGTACTGGATGCCAAAAATACAACAATCCCTGCACACTTATCAAAAGCAGATCTCTGTAAAGGTCGTCCAGGATGTAATAAGAATGTTCCTGATCTTAAGGATGGGAGGACAAAGACAGGACTTATGGGACTGGGGCAAAATGAGAAATCTGGACGGGTTTTCAAAACTTGTGTATGTCTGGGTGGGGCGGTGATTGTGCTGACTTGGTAGGTCAGATGAGGTTTAAAGTAATCTGAACCTGAACTATTTGCTCTGCTGTTTGGGCCTGTAATTCATTTTTCACTGCAGTCATTGGAACAGCAGAGATGAGAGATCTGGTTAAACTTAAAAACAGCTGCCAGATGTTTTTCAGGGGAAAGGAGGGAGGTAAGATATTGAATGAGAAGACTAAGAAAAATAATTCTTTGGGGGCTGGGCAGGAGTCTCTGTGACTGATTCCTGCGGCTTAACTTTTGGCATGTGTTCAGCACCTCGCTGTTCAGGGGAATCATCTTGTTCGTGGTTCTTTGCTGTGCCTTTCATTTTTCATTCTGCTTTCTTACATCCCAGTGCCAGAAGCATCACTCATGTCATGCAAGCAGAAAGACTTAGAGAGTCCTGGACTCCCTTCATGGAACAGTGGTCTTTATCCCCTTACCAGTAAACTGAGAGATGTAATAATCTCTCCACTTCTGTTCTGGCAGGTAAGCTGTGCTGCTGTTGAGCTGAAGGGAATGGAGATATTTCAGTATTACAGAAGAATTTTTGAACACGAGGCTCTATTTATGCATAACATTACAGGAATATTGGAAAAAGTATAGGGAGTTCTCAGGGTCACACGTGCTTTTGTGAAACAAAATTTTATGAATGGAAAGGAAAGCAGAATTTGACAGTAAGGAATGGAAGAAAGTGTAATTTAATTGAAATACAATACAAAATCTTATTTGAGTTAAATATGACTTATAGCAGGCTTTATTAAAATGCTATTGATCACTCCATTAGGTGTCAGAATGGATAAAGATGATTGTTCTCAGTCTCTGTGAATGTGGTGTTGAGTTGCATTTTATGAGCATATCCATATATCACAGTAAGAAGAGCTTTCAATTGAATCTGCTAGTTGATCCTTCTGGGAGATTAGATACTTGCTTTCAAAGATGCTAGAAGCTGGGTGACCATTCAACTCTTCTTGGTCGCTAGCCAAACCTCAAAAATTAGAAAACCTCTCTGCATGCACTCCTAAAAAGACTAACTGTAGAAAGGTTGGATGTTAATATGTTTATATATAGATAGATATTGATATTGATATAGGTATATATATATTTAAAGCTGAAATTGTTAATCAAAGTCCTTTCTGGGAAACAAGTTTATTGCTGCAATGACCCTTTTCTTCCTCACTATAATCAGAACATCCAGTATTAAGACTCTAAGTTCAGCACAGATGATACACAAGATGTTAAGCGAATCATGCATGTAAGATGCTGCTATGTGGTGCCACATACTACTGAGCACTCTTGTTGTTTCCTTTTTTTAGTATTTTTTTCCTTTACTTTGTACTTTGTTTCTTCTTTAAGCTTGTCAGCTACTGATTAGCCTTAAAGGATGAATTTTGTCCCAACACCCTTTCTTGGCAAACAGCCAGTGGCCGATCTCCATGGCATTACATACCATTCAGTGCCATTGTTAACATTACTAGTTCACACGTTTTGATTGCTGAAGCAACTCCAGTGGCACCAAATCCCACAGTTAGATGTATTTTGAAGTCAAGGTCAAAATTCCATAATCTGCTGGCTAGTCATGGAATATACAGTTGTTGTTATTCAGTATTCCTCTACTTATTCTATCCCTCAACTTATCATCCCAGCAAGAACAATACTAGCGAAGCATTTGGCTACTGCTGGCCCCCGAACAGCCCTGCACATTTAAGTCCTGAGGTATGTGAAAGGCTCAAAGATTTGTTTTTACCTCAGCTTCTCTGCTTATGGATATTAAAATTTACCCTGACCTTTTGGTTCCTTTCACAACGTGACCATTTTCAAGCATCATTTTGACCAAATCACATATTGTACAAGAGTAAGTTTTCTTCCCCCTCCCCCCCCCTTTATTTTTTTTCTTTTTTCCCATTACCAATAATGGTCTTTGAAAGAAGAAGTGGCAAAAGAAAAATTACAATATACGTTGTACTAGGCATTGCATCTGATTGTTTTTTTCACTGGGAATATACTAAGATAAAACTGAAACTGTATGGAAAGAATGAAGAAAAGCAGAAATGTTCACACATGGTAGCAGTTGGATGGAAGGCAGGCCATCCATCAGTAAATATCCATTAGGTGTTTATGAGCCTGCCTGGAGTTTTTACAAACGCTGTCTTAGATAATAGACCAGTGTTCAGCTGCATGCTGACATCCATAGGGTAATGCTCTTTCAGAGAGAGTTATTGTTTGATTTCATACTCCAAGTTTGACTCCTTCGTCTATCTATTAAAAGAGTCTCTTGCTTTTTCACAAGCAAACTCTCCTAGTATATCTTTCAGTGTTTGCATGCCCTGTTGAGAACAATTCTAACCTACTTAGCCTTTTTGACCTACATCCCAAAGAAAACAGCGTAATTGGTGATTCTGAAAGTTCAGGATATTTTCAAAGATAATAAAAATAGAAGAACAGTCTCTTAAATGCTGAAAATTACAACTTTAATTATAAAGTTATTTGTTCCTTTATATTTAAGTTCTTTTTTCCAATTCAAAGTAATTTACACCAGCGTTGTATTAATAGCTTTGAAAAATACAAACATTATAGTCAGCTTTAACATACAATCAGCAGTAAGCTTTGAATGCTGTGTTCTCTCTTGTCGTAGCAATGCTGCAATTCAGATACTTTAATACAACATCCCAGACACTTTCAACCATATGTACAGATCAAAACAACAGAAAAAAGATGTGAAAAAAATATGAAATTATGCTGAAAGATTGACTCTTATATGGATTTCTACCTTGCTTCAGAGTGTTTCTTTCTTGACATGGGAATACAATTTTCTTCCAAGAAGAATAGATATAGTCAATGAAATTCTTGTCCCACTGAATTTGGTAGGAGTTTATCCCAGTCACACAGGGAACTGTCACATAGAATAAGGATTCCTTATTTTCAGTCACTGCTAATTTTGCCACCTTGGACTAGGCAAAGACCACTACTTCTATAAACATTTCATTTCTTTGTTATACAGTTGGATGTATGTTTTTCTTTGCTATCACTAGCTTCCTTTACAGCTGGCTGACAGTGTTTCCAAACCTTGGATGTGTTTTCATTGCTTGTTCAGAGGTTCTTTAGTGTTCTCTCCTTTATGAACTGCTGCTGTGAAGCTTTTACTTTTTCCAAACACAAAAGCTTTCTTATGTGAATTACTGAGAGATTTTAGAAAAGGGAATAAACAGCTCTTAATAGACTTAGTAAGGGTGCTTTTTTGGTGTGTATTTATCAGCATTATTTTATTGGACTAGCACATGCAAGGAATTCAAACGTCTTGTATAAATCTAAGAAATTTATTGTCATCAGTTGCCTTCTGCAAAAACACTTCGATTTCTCCAAATAGCACCATCTATTTTGTTTGATGAAAATGTGTTCTCATCTAATTACCTTTTCTCACTCTGTATCTTTTTTTACTAATTTACATCTTGTATCAGCTTTTTCTGTACTCTGTGTGAGACATCCTTACGTGGTTTTGGCTAACAGTACTATCCTACCTGTTCTTCTACTGTAAGTGTTGCAGCACTTTGTGTTCCTCACTGAAGGGGATCAGTCCTTTTAATATTCCCTTTGTAAAATTCTCTCAACGATTCCAAAGTTTGATTTAGAAGAAAAATCCACATTGAGAGTACTAAAGGGATCCTATGTTACTAAGAGTCTCCCAAAGTGATTTGGTCCTTTTGCTCTAAAAAGAAAGAAATATATACAATTAGTGTGACTAGTGTCTGTTTAAATCCCTTGCAGGATTGCATTCATGTGCAATGGCACTTTGGCCCCTAGGAGGAAGGTAGTGACCAATATACAGGGGGATTCCCCAACCTTTCAAGAGGAATTAAGGCATCGGGACAAAACCAGGCTGCTTGAGGGACCTTCATCCAGATCCTTTGCTTAATGGATGCCAGAAGTTTATCGTAATATGTTTAACAAACTAGCAAGCAAATGTGATCACTTTGTAAATCACTCAGGACAGATTGGGAAGGTTTGATCAGGCTTGACATAGAGTGGGTAGTGTCAGACTTTTGTGAAAATTAGTTCTTAGCTGGCAGAGGGGGACAGAGCATACTCACTGATAACAATTAATAAATGTTTAAACAGTCTATCCTTTGCCATAGAGATGCCATGGGGAAGGCAAGGGAGATCTAACTGGGAGCCTAAGGGACTGCAGATGGGAAGAGCAGGCATAGCTGGGGAAACAGAGTGCCCGAGAGTCACAGGTCAGTGGGGTTCTGCAGCAGTAGAGAAGCATGGGATAAAAGCACGAGGGGAAAATAAAGTATTTCCTTCTTTTTCCTGTTCAGGAAGCAAATTGTTAAAACTGATTGATCATTGCTGATGAAAAGCTATGGCTGCCAACCAAGACAGTTCAGTGTTGTGCACAGTGTTTACTTTAGCACAGCATGTTGCTTGCAGGAGGATTTTTTGCTAATTATTAGTTCTTAAAGCAGTAGGAAGTTTGTAATACCATCTTTTTACAACTAAATTGAATGACTCAAGACAGTAGAGTTACTGTTTGAGTGGAGAAAAAAAAAAATAGCAGGATGGGGCCGTTAGAGTTCTGCCAGTCATTCAGAAGTCATGGGTTTCTTCATTACAAAGCAAAATTTGTCCTCAAAAAAGAAATAAGCAGAAAATTTCCAAAAAGCATCTCTGTGTTCAGCATGCTTGAGTCATTTCTAAATACACAAAGTCCTGGAGCCCAAAAGGACTCTGTTAAAAAATAAACTAACTGAAACTGAAGCTCTTGCCAAATTCATTGCTCTGCAAGCATTCATTGTGGCTCATTACTGCTAGGAAGCTGTTGCTGTACTGTTTGTTAGCCCAGATGAATAGAGAAAATGGGATAAAGAGATTTAATTAAGCTACTAAAAAAGGCATATAGTCAAAGACTAGTAGTTGTATTCAATAAGGGAAGAAATGACAAAATGTCTGATGTTGACTGAACTTGTAAGAATTGGCTTAATTCTTCTGAATTCATGTCATTTCACCAGAGAATTTGACCCCGTGGTTCAAATGCAGACACTTAGTCTGACTTAATCCATTTCATAATTTATAAACTTAACTTCCCCCAAAAGGAGACACTCATTCATGTTTCCCCATCTCATATCAGGTATGTCACCATTGGCTAATTAGAATCAGTGTGTTCAAGTTGCAAAAGCAGAATTTCATGACTGGGGAAGGAAGGAATTTATTCTCCATGATCCCCATACCTTGCTCTATAGTGAATTTTCTTCAACATCCAAACCTATATCACCTGGTCCTTTGTAGCTAATAGGGACAGAAAGTGATGAAAGGTTGGCAGTCTTCTATAGGTCCTTCTAATGCTTGAAGAAAGGATTTTGGTATTTCCATGTCTTATATGACAAAAGCAGCAGAGCTTGTCACCCCATTTAGCATCTCCTCAGAGGTAATATTTACATTCTCATTGAACTAGAGTGTCTTCAGTTTTACAAACTCAGTTTTACAGCTAAGATTAGTTAATTTATGCAACGCTTGGCCCAGAAACAATAAAAACAGATTCCTTTTTCAAAAGCAGTAAAAAGATGAAAATAGCAAGGAATCTAGAAAAAAAGTAGTCAGGTGCATAATATCAAAATATTTGTTCTCTGCTAGTTCTGGATTACATATACTTTATACTTGAGCCACAGAATACAATTTGGCTTTGGAACAGTATGTTCTAAAAAAAATACCTGATGCATTTAGTAAATGTGGCAGGATTTTTATATTCTTTGGTTAAAATGCAGACACACAGGTACTTGAGATCTAAGGTATTAGGATTTGAAGAGCAGTTCAAAGTCCATCTCCTTCAGCTTCTGAGAAAAGAATGAGATTGTGATTGAAAAGACAAAAATATCCCAGTTCTCCACTTGAGTCCTCACAGTCTTTTCTTGTCAGATCTGTTTGCACTTTTGTGGTCAACATTGGTAATGCATGCTGGAGTCCTGGAGAATTTTGTGCTTTGGTGCCAGGAAGTGAGCACAAGTGATCAGTAACAGTGTCTTGGAAGCAGTTGTACATGACTTGATGTATACATTGCTCTACATATGTGTGTATATATATATATATATATATATATATACACATAAGAGATAGAAAATACATGTTATCACATATTTATCCCTCTGTATTTTCAGTAGTTCAGGGCACCAGTGGAGCTGGGAATGAGCAGGTGCAGAGAACAATTACTCTATTTCTGGAGCTACTCTTGGGCTTTAATTAAGAAGCCAGCTTACTGGGTTAAAGAAACTCATCATCACTGATTCTTAGGTGAGGCATAAGGTCTTGTCATGTGATCCACCACGACCATTCTATGTATTTATTTATATTAAAGCATTGATAGTCAGTGTAATTTTCTTACTGAGGAGAATGCAAAGGATGTACAGAGGCCATGCAGAGGGAGACATCAGTACTTGCCAATGGCATGCAGCTGAACAAGCTTCCTTCTATTGGCAGTCTTGTGGTTTCATCTGTAAAAGATTTATCACTATATGCACCAGAACTGAATTCCTTTTCCTGCAAAAATGCAAAATCTTGCTGGCAAGCATTCAAGAGAATGTTCCAACGCAAAATAAATAAATAAATACCCAGGCAAAAATATCTTACTCAAAAAAATCTGGCTGAGCTCAGTTGTTTTAAAAGGCCTGCTCAAACCAAGATACTTTACCTTCTAATACGTATCTAATTATGCATGCATGCAGGGAGCCTATCGACTAATTGAAATCATATTTGCAAGTTTACTGGCTATTATATTCTACACTATAAATTCCAACATTTTGCAGTTCTCAAACTGCCATGAAGAGCAAGTTAGAAATAAATTCTTCATTCTTTCATTTTCCATGTTTCCCAACAGTTTTATTCCTTTGAATTGTCTTGGACTTTTATGTTTATAAAATCCTAAAAACTAAAAAGAAGAAGAAGAAAAAAAAAAGGTCTCAATCAAACTCCCCAGACAAACAAAGCAAACTCCCCTGTTGCAATAAAATTGCACATTTATGGGGATAGGGGAAATATCTGGGCTACAAAGCTATTTTTGTTCCAGCTACTTCAGCTTTATCTAGTTTAATGTTTGTTCTGTGACCATTTGAAATTCAATTTCAGGTAGTTCTGTATAATATCAGCATAGAATGCATCATTAACTCTGAGAGGATGTTTTCCATTGGCATCTGCTGTTTTCACCAAATGTCAAGACTTGACATTTGCTATCGTTATCTGGTTTGGGTGTATCACTCATACTGAGATTTTGTTTCTTCTTATCTGATATTGATTTCAACTGTGACCAGCTGTGTTGCTTATAAAATCAACGGGCAAGTATCTGGCATTTAGCTCTTCATGGCTAGAGAAAAAGAAACAACTCAGCGACAAAATAAAGAGATACTTTTCAATCAGGATGCTTGCCTGCATCCTAATATTGTCTATCTCTTGGCACTTTAGTTGTAGTATATCTGATTGATTCCCGTGGGGAAGTCTCCGTGGAAATTCTTGCCTTTCAGATGAAATATTCTTTTTTACTCTCATCCACAGCTTCTTGGAGAGCAGGGTCATTTTTCAAAGCAGCATCAGCGCTTTCAGCAAACTCAGTTCCTTTGGCCTCATTGGTGTGGTAGGTGCCCTTATGCCTGTACATGTACCGGACCATCACAACCAGCAGGCAAATGAGGACAAATACCACCGCAGCTATCACACCTAGAGGAAAAGTACTACTGTCAGAAATAAAATACAAGCAGCATATTATAGGCAGGCATCACAGCTTGAGTTACTTGATCAGAAAAAAAATCTGCGTAATGTAAGATATTCACAAATTGTAATGGCTGAGGTTAGAAAAGGTTCTGAAAGGAACAAATTGAAGAACTCAGATGGGATATACATACTGCAGAAATGCAGGTCAAATTCTTGATAGATTTCTTTCAAATCAATAGCTTGATTTTGTTGAATTCATTGGAAATACATTCAAAAATTCACTGCCATCCCAGTGGTAGTATATATCCGGGGGAATATGCAGGCAGCCTGATCCTACCCCAGTGAGTGTACTCAAATTTCAGAAGGAGTAAAGGGCACTGAACATTTCTTTGGAGATATTCAACAAATAGCAGGAGCAATGTGCCTGCAGTACTGCTTTCTGTTTGGGAGTCATCACGTCATGTTGTGCTCTAATTAGGAAAATTTTATTGCAGTAAACATGAAAGTGACACCTAGGAGGGATTGTGGGTAGAACTTCTACATTTCCTAGACTAAGACTAATTATTATCTCTATGCTGACTGAACAAAAATTTCCACAGGTAACCCCAAACTCACATGGAACTGAACTATGAATGAAAGCATTCCTAGGTAAGGAAGGTAATTCCAGGCTCCAGGAATGGCTGTGCAGTGAACACCCTATGTCCTGGCTTTGCTTTGTGTCCTTGCTTCGCAGAGTCTTTCCCTTTTTCCCTGTGAAAGGCGGAAGTCCAGAACAAAAAAGGCACCACTGACAAGTTCATAGCTAAAAAATTACAAGTTGTATACCCTCCTGTCAGATAAAATCAGTTTTTTAAGAATCTTGACAATAAATAAGATAGTATGAAGCTGATTTATTCAATTTTGATTTTTTGTTTTTTTTTTTTCCTTTTGCACTTGTGTATAACTTGGATGTTCTTCTAAGCTCTATAGCTGCTATTCCGTACAAGTGCATGATACTGAGCTGATTCTATATTCATGTGACTCCAGGACCAAGGGGTTTAAAGGAGTAAACCAAGCATTTAAGGAAAATGAAAAGCACCAGAAGAGGGTATTCCTAGGAAAATCCCATATGTGGATTTTGCAGCTGCTGTGAGAATGCAGTGGATAGGAACTCATCTGACTAATTGTAGGCATCTATGGTAGAGAAAGTTCCATTTGAGTTAGTCCCATCCGACTGCTTCTGCAGTCAGTGATATGGAGGGGATGATTCCTGTTCTTCTAGAAATAGAAGTCTGTGTTTGATCAGATGAATTGTTCTCTGGCAATAAGAACAATTCCACAGTGACAATGACAGTTGTGTAGAGAGTGTCTCTCTTTTGTTCCCTGTATTCAAGATATGAGTAAAGAGATTGTCTCCAAAGCTCTACGTTTAGGAGCATCTGTAAACTAAGTTCAGACACTATACTGACATGAAGATGGGGGTCTGGACAGAATATTAGCAAGGTGAATAGAAATAATAACTCTATCTTAAAAAACATGCCTGCAACATCATCCCACAGGTTTTATGGTGCTTGATTCTGGAAAGCAAAGTTATTGCTGGCAGAAATTAAATTGCTCATACTGGGAACTTTAGGTTTACAGTGATATTTCAGTTATGGTGGGGATTTCATCAATTTTTCGGGCTGGTATCCCTTGACACAAGAGGTTTTAATAGGCTTTAGATATAGCACAATATTAATAAGCCTGAGGGACTAAGTACAAATCAATTTACCTGCTACTTGTTCATAGAAAGCTGAAATTAAAGGTATGTGAGATGGGACCTGAGGGAAATATAGCAGAGCCTCACCAATTTGCACTAATGATTGGTATACCCCCTTGTGAATAACTTAAATTAGTGCATTAGCATGAAATGAACAAACACAATAAAAGTAAAAAGACAGGGTTCTCTCTGTGAACATAGCTTTGCTCGTTTCTTCTGACAACTGTATTTAGTTTAAATGCATGAGGGTTTTTTAATGGAACACTAGGATGTGCTCTGTGGCATGTTCTGTAAGAATAAAAGGTCAGCTGGTGACAGTTAGCCTGCTCAAATCAAAGACAGCATTCCAATTTTGTATTGTGTGAAAGTCTTGGTCCATGGAATGATGAGAAATATCAGAGGTTGACTTTGCTACTGGGTGCTTGGATATTTTGTCCTAAAAGAAGGAATAGATGGAGGTGGTACAGCTCAATGGTTCATGCTCATTATCTTATCTCATTATCTTTGCCAATAGCCCCTGTGGGAGTAGATTTCCCACTGGCCTAATTAACTCTAATTGTGCCGCTCCTGTTGTCTTGTCAGCAAAGTAGGAGTTTTGCAAAATGCAGGAAAGCAACCAACCTGCTGTTTTAATTCTAATGGTTCTGCTAAGTACAGCCTGCTTCCTACCTCCAATCACAGCCACATCTGCTCCAGCTGAGGAATTCTCAACATCCCCATCTATAAATAGATGAGAAGATACAAAAGTTAATTAAAGAAAAAGGACTTGGATCACACGTAGCAGCAGTGACTGTTCTAGCAGAGCTGTATTATTTTAACCTCCGAAACTCAGAACTTAAATAAGATCCCTTGTTAGCAAAATACATTTATAAAACATCTCATTAGAATTGTCTGTTTTCTGTCACCATTACACTGGATAAAAAATAACTAGCACATTATGCAAACTATTGTGGTCCTCAGGGAAACACATACTGTGTATTATGAGCACTTACCTGTAACATCCTCCAGTGAATGATTAAATTAAGGGCATCAGGTACTGCGATTACTCTCAGAAAGGCAGGTTTTTTGTGGAGGAAAAAAAGTTAGCACCTATTTACTTTTCTCTGTATGGCTCTTCAGTCTGTGGTCTGGATTTTGTAAATCAAATTAGTTCTTTTGATTTTAATTACTACTTATTTGCCTGCAATATTCTGCTTTTAATTTTAGCATTTACTTTTAATCTTACAATACGTCATATGTATGGCTTTAAACACAGTCCTCATTTGGAGTAAGTCTGAGTTTGGTTCTGATAAATCAAATTACTTTCTTTACTGGATTATAAATTCTTAAACAAGCAAACAAACATATTTTTGCAAATTGAAACCTAGAGAGAAGTATTTGACCACATCGTTTTAAGGGGTGGGAGATTGAACGGAGAAGCTGTAAGGTGAAAGATTCTAATCTGAACTATAACGTTTATTAGAAACATTCAAAACAGCTAACGAATAGGCAAAGTGTTTTAAAGGGGAGTGGAAAAGCAAATTCTAAAAAGCAGTGAGAATTTGGCTCTCCTTATCTGATACAAACCTTCAGCGAAAGTAAATTCACATAGATAAGCATTTCCTAACCAGCATCTCTGTAGCTGATCAACATACAGTCTTGTTTTCGGATCCTTATCTCGCATCACTGGTATCAGCCCATTTACTCCTGAATTATGTGTGTGTCTGGGAAGGTCATAAACTCTTGGTGTTTGTCCATGCTAGTTTTATGACAGGACACTCTTTGTGTATTATTGTACTGTTTATGCATTTCTAAGTGCTGTCAGTTTCCTAACAAGGCAGGTAGCTTTAGGTGAGTTGGGTTTTTTTTAATTTTTTTTTTTCTTTCTTCCTTATTAATATATACAACAGATAGAAAAGTTCTCTTGAAAACAAAAATGCTAATACCAAATCCTCTCATAAATTCAACAGTGGCACTGTGGCTGACTCTGACTTTTTTGCTAGATCTGTGACAGACCTTGCAAGGAAAAATCTCACAGGAGCTTTCTTCTTACTCGTGCCCAGTTTCATATCAAATTGATGGGATTCTATAAATTCTTCACAGTCATGTGAAGTGCATTCTCTGGAAAGGAGAAGACCTTTTCTCTCCCACAGAAGTTCTTCCCACATTTTCTTCTGGCTGTATCCTGATGGAAGGACTGGGCACGCCTTGTGTAATTTAAAAACTCTAATTATGTGTACATCCATTGAAAACCCATGTGCCTCAGAAGGGATTAATTGCTTCAAGGTCAAACTGTGGAGTAGTTCTTAATACAACAAATATATACTGCATGCCAAAGAAGCAAGCTCCTCTACAACAATAAAATTCTTAAAGGTGTGAATTCTGAAATACTTTCCTAGCTACACAGCTTGCTTCCAAACATTAATTCTGGATCAAATCATTATCCCTTTAATTATAAGAAGGTAAGTGAGTAACTGTCAGCTCTTTTCCGTTCTTCCCATGTGTCTCTCAGGCCCAGATAACAAGCAGGTGTCTTATCTCTAGTACTTAGCACAGAAGTGCTTTTTGATAATGGATTACAGAATCATCACTTTGCAGAAAAGTTTTCATTTCAATACTGTGCTAAGTTTTCAGAACGTTGGTCCCATCTTGAGCTATTGTGTAGTTAGCAGTTTATCAGACAATGTTCTGCCATTCAGCAAATCACTAGCAGTGTGATAAAGCTTTATTCAGCATGGCTCTCATTTTACTGCAAGTATGTGAAAGCCTTACTTTTCTTTGGTGCATTTACATTTTACCTGTCCTTGACTGGGTTTTGCTGCAACTTCTGGAGTGCCAGGACATTGCAGCCATCAGTGATCAGAATTTTCCAAGGTCTGCTCCCTAAATCAGTTATGAAGCAAGGATGAGGAAAGGGAGACAGTTATCCTTAGTACCTGTTTCACAGCCCTTAAGATTTCACTTTGTCGAAAAACAGGATCAGGCTGCTCAAGAAGGTGGTGGAGTCACCATCCCTGGAAGTGTTCAGGAAAAGAGTAGATGTTGCACTGGGTGACATGATATTATTGGTATTTCCAACTAGGAAATAGGAATGTGGTACATAGCGAATGTGATTTGGCAGTGGGTTGTTAGGGTAGTACAGATAAGTTGAGGTTGGACTTGATGATCTTGAAAGTCTTAAGTGATTCTATGGCAATATAATAATATTTTGAGGTGGGGGGAAGGTATCAGTGTCATTCAAGACTCTAATGGTATCATCTTTTACAAAAAATGACTAAAGAAAATAAGGTCATTTTCCCAGAGTGGAGGTGAAACCATCCAGATCACCTTATTCCTTCTTCATTCTGCTGTTAACACACAGAGCACTCAAAGGTCTATATTTCATTAACTGCTTTTGCACCTGTTTTGGTTATTTTCCTTTGTTTCAAGGACATATTTTGTTATCTACTGCTAAACTGTCCTTGCAAAACTTCCTCTCACTGTTATACTGGCCCTCGTCCATAGCTGCAATCTGGTCTCAAATGTGTTTACACAGTGTTGTTATTTAGTGCCATTGGTTACCATGACACGCAAAAATCAAAAGTTTTTTAAAAACCCTGGCCATCAGAATGGGTTGCCTAAATCAAGAATAGAACATAGAAATCAAATTGCCTAGTGTTGGAAAAGCAAATTTCTAAAAGCTAGAATGAAGGGGAAAAATGCTTTTGTGCCATGACCTGAAATTCATCAAATTCCAGTTCTGTCCCTAAGTTTACAGATAAGATTTTGCAGTAGAACAACAATTGCTACCTGCCTCATTCTCATCAATCAAATCATGCCGAGAAGGCAGCAGCCTCTGAAAACCCCAGGAAATTTTCTGAGTCTGAAATACTGCAAGTAGATCTCTGGCTTAAGACCTCAAAAGTGAAAACCCGGTACAACTAGCTTTCATGTTAATGTAACCAGAGATAGTGTTTTTCCAGTGAATTCCAGTAAATTTGTTAAACCTTCTACTCTAGGCATGATTTTGAAATAAAACTTGACTTTTATTAATTTTGATTTTTCTTTTATTTCAAACTGCTCTCATTAGATTTTTGCTGAGGAGCACTTGTTTGAATAAGACAAGTCCAGCAGTGAAAAAGTTTGAAGTTCAGCACTCTTCTTATTTTATTATACACTGCTCCTGGCAGTTGTATAACAAAAAGTTTCTTTACATCAGTTGGACTTGATGATCCTTGTGGGCCCCTTCCAACTGAGGATATTCTGTGATTCTGATTCTGCTGTGTAATCCAAAGGACAACCTGATGGGGTAACATATACCTTAACTCAAACTTCTCAGTGTCTGTTATTTCCTATGATAAAGTTTCAAAGTAGGACAAGTGTTTACTGCTCTGCAGTATCAAATATATAAAGAAAAGCCTGAGCTTACAGCCTTACAACTTAGATTGCAGTGAATCCCTTACAGCTGTGGTCCAGTTACACTGCTGTTTTGGAGTGGATGAGTCAAGCTGAATAAGTATACAGATATCTACGTGTGATAAGCTGCTTTTGCAATATAATTTACAAAGCCACTTGAAACTATTGAAGCAGCACTGCTGCTGCTCCTGCCTTTCAGGATTTTCCTGCCCACAAGCTTATGCTTCTGATTCATAGAAACCTAAGCCAACCCTTAATATGATGCTCTGTTGCTGCCTGCTTGTGGTTATTATCTCAGAAGTCTTGGCTGCTAAGTTACACTTAAGTTGGTCTCTAAGTGCTTCCTTGGGCAACCCGCGTTCTCTCTTGATGTGCATGTTTGTTGCACAAGAAACACTTGAAAGTCATTTAATCCACTGGAATGATGAGCTGAGCTTGTTATGCAGCCCTTCTCTTAGGGCTTTCTTAGGCATGCAAACTAGGAAACACACTCTCCTCTTTAATAGGCTCACATTACCTCTGTATGAAAAACACTGCTGCTCACCTTACAGGTGAGGAACAACCCAGCTTTAGTTTAGTCTCCATATTCTTTGCAGAGCCACCCCAGATACTGACTACAGAGCAAGCAATGAGTAAGCAATCTGTAGGCTGAAATGTACCTTGGGAATTCAGCTACTTAATGTTTAATGGTTTTGTCTTAAATATTCATACAAGCTATCTGTGGACTTTTGATAAACAGGAGATATGTTCAAAGTGAATAAGACACTTTACTCAGCAGTAGCTACAAAGAGTCTACTATACTGTGTCTTCTTGTTTTTGTTTTATTTTTTGTGTATGTCAATTGGCATAATACAAGATATCATACAAATCTTGCCTTATTTAAAAAGGTCTTAATTTTAAAGGGTGATCACATTTTTATCTAAGGAATTTGAATGGGGTTTCAAACCATTCATCACTGCTACTGCTGAAGATGAGAATATGCTGCTTGTTTGGATTCAGTAACATATTTTAAGCTTCTGAATCTATAGACACCATTAGGAAGTTAATGCAACTGTTCAATCCTTAATCATTTTTCCATTTTTTTTCTCTTTTAACATTCCTTATATTAAAAAATATTTTAACTTTTATTCCCTCAAGGACTCTTTGTGTTCCTTGTGTGCTCTTCTGCAGTGACCAATCCTTTTGACTGTAAAGGCACTTCTTAGTATATCTTTTGCCATAATACTGAAAATCTTATGAAGTCTTAATGTCTCCCCTTGTTTATGAAAACATTGTATGTCTGACTTGCCCTTTGGCTTATATTTGTGCTTTGCCAACACATTGCATTCTTGAGAAAATCATTAATCTATTAACCTTAACATACTGATTTAATTTACAAACTATAGTTAGAACTAGTTCTCTATGGCTGCACATGTAAAATGAGAACAAACTTCTGAAAACTTAATTGCTTAAGTTGCTCCCTAGCCTGTGTTCCAATATCAGATGCATCACACTGAGTTTTTCCTAGAGTAAAAAAAAAAAAAAAAAAAAAAAGAATTACCTATTTTAATATTTGCACTAAGTGTGTAATGCCCAGCCAGAGCTGGCATCTCTTATTCCAAAGGGTCATCGGTCTGAACCCGTCAATTTAACACATTCTGCTGAAAAGGCCATCACCATCTCCCATTAGATAATGAAACACATCAAGGCTGTTCTTTCAGAATTAAGGAACAGATTCTCATCTGTCAATCTGGACAAGAGACAGAATAATTTGGCTGCCATTTATGTTCTAAATTATTGTAATGATAATAATGGTGAGGTACAACAGCCGCATGATCTTTTGGGTAAGTAAATGGCCTGTGTGCCACGTTTGAGTTAAATAAAGCAGATAGAAATATCTACAGTATAAAAATGCACCATGCTCAATCCCTTTGCTATCCTAGCTAAGTACTTTGTCATTAATTCTGAGAAGGAAAAATCCAGTCTTATTCAATTAAAATCAAGGCTTGTTCAAAAGTTTCCAAACTGTGTAATTCAGTGAGGAATAAAAGGCATTATTAAATTAGTTTAATGAGGTTAGTATTGCCACATAATTTCAGCAGTTCACTTTTGATTTTGGCAATGGCATCATCAACATAGTTTCTTCTTCTTTTGTTAAACTGAGCTTCACTTGGCATTTTGGGAAAGTCAGAGATGGAGATTTTGTCAAAAAAGTATCGTTATGAAGCCCTTAATGATAAGAAGGAGAAAGGCGAAAGTGATCATAAAATATGAGAAATTATTTTAATTGCAAAAGATAAGGATTTTCTTAAAACTGAACAGATAGTTGACATTTTGAAATAAAAATTTTGGCTGAAAATTAAGAAATTTGCTTAAAGGGATGCATAATCTAAACAAAGCACAGAATTTTTAAACCAAGTCAAACATATCTGTTCATTTCCAGAAGGAACCAATAAAACTCCATTAAGTTTGAGCCACATATATGTGTACATAGACATAGTTTTGCTTGCACTTACTAGAGACTGACATAGAAGTAATTAACTCCTTCACTTAAAGTGGCTGAATATCAACTACATATTCTAATGTCAATTAAGCACAGTACATCCAGTATGAGCATTTAAATGGCTTTTTCCCCTTTAGAAAGGGCAGATTTCTCCTCCACAAGAAAGTTGGCTCACACTCGAAATGCACATCTTGCTGGGGAAGATAAATTGATCTGTTATTGCTTCATTAAAGAAGGAGTGACAAATGGGGTAAAAATCAATCCAGAAGCTATGGTCCATGTTCAGACAGTCTTCCAGTATGTGTCCTTCCATCTCCCCATTCCTCATTAGAACAGAGCATTTGTTTTTGAGGAAACTTTTGAAATAAACACCAAATAGCCAGAGAATTCGCCTAATAATTTAAGACTGACTTTCCTTCAAAGTCTTGATTCCTTTAAAATCTTCAAGCTCTAGTCATTTTTGCTGAATCAAAATGGAAACAAAACAGCCATTTGCTCATTCACTGAGATCAAAATAATGCACTGAATGGAAAGGAATCAATTGATTAACCATTGTCAGGTAATCAAAGTAGCTGAGGATGGATATAGTGAAAATTCATCTCACAACATGTAACAGATACTTTACTTGTAACAGTTGAGAAACAGTCCGTGAAAAAGCACATTGCAGTGACCTAAACTTTGCATGTTAGAAAGGTAAGCACAAAAATTTGAACCTTTCAGTGGGAAGTCAGAGGCTAAGATGTCTTTTAGGAGATGTATTGATAGTTCCTTCATTTGTGTAGATGGTTACATGCTGTATTAAGAGAGTTCGACCGCTAAACTGTGTGTAATTATTTACCAGGATGTTTTTTAATGTGTACCTAACAGGTCTACCAGCCTGTCTTGATTCTCAGGACATTTGATGGTGTCAGCAGAGTATAAGGTAATTTCCATATTTCTTCACATTACTGAGCTTGATTTTATAACCTTAACAACTATGTAGGATTTAAATTACATCTGAAACACACACTTTTTCTGGGTGCAGTATGATTGAAGACAAACATTAGCCAAAATTAGTCCCCTCAACTAAGACAAGAAGAGCTGTTTTTTTTCTAAATATTTCCTTCAAATATATTTGGCATCATTTTGCCCTGCCTTTGTCTAGGGATATATCTGTTCTTCCTTTGTGCCTGTATATCTGTCCTTACAACCTTTGGAAATCTTGGCTCCATTCTTCAGCTTTTGAAGGAAGAGCAGGCAAAGACAAACACTTTACCTCAATTTCTGTGAAAACGGTAGGCTGGAGAGAAAAAGAAGATCAGGTTAGACCAGCAGTGAAGGAAAGGCAGTGAGGACTCAGCAATTCTAAGCTCTGTTTAGCAGCAACTGGTTGACCAGTCACCACGTGCCTTCCAGTGGTCATGCATGTAGGTAAACAGGAGCTGCAGCAATGTACTTTCCATTCCCAATCTGAGATGCTGTGGAAGTGAGCCACTGTATGCAGTGGTGGGATTTAGCAGTCAGGGACATAAATCCAAAAGTAAGAGTGTTTCCCTGGTTCTGTTGCTAGCAAAAAGCTTGTTCTAAGAAACAAAGACATGAAAAGAAAGAAATGTGGCCATTACTTTATTAAGGCTGCTAAATGTCTATTTCTAGTTTTGAGATGAAAAGACTTGACCTTGTGCTTAAATTACAGGTCACGCGACCTAGAAATCATCTGGTACCTGGTGAAAGCCTGCAGTTATGTACAAAGATATTATCCTGACAATTTGAAGAATCTAGAGTTTAGCTACCTTCCTTGGAAAAGTACAGTAATTTTTCCAACAGGGGCAGGTTTCTTCCTCTACGTCTCATTCTCACCACCAATAGTTTGTTGCAAAGTGGTTCTACAGGTGATAATTCTTGGAAACAAGAGCAGTCTGTACTGCATCCCCTTGCTTATTTGTTATGAATTGTATTCAGCTACATCCAATTCCTATACCAGTGCTAGCCTAAGGCGCTGTTTGCAAAGCACTGCAAGTAGAAATGTCAGGATGTTTAGCATTTGCTCTTTAGGGACACAGAGATCTTTCATGGAACACTGATGAGGTTAGTATTATTAATGGAGATATCTGCAGTGGAAACAAGTTTTCTAATGCTTTAAATATTGAACATATTAAACAAAGAAAATAAGACATATTGAAACACCTAAGAAACTTGCAAGGCAAATAATAGCTCACGGCAAAAACACTTCCATTTTCCAAGGATTCTGCAATGAATATGCAGATTTCTTTTGCATATCTGCTGCATTTAAAGAGAGAAGGCCTGTTTCATTTTCTGAAAAGCATTTATATATATCAGTCTAAGCTGTCTGAATTGAGTTGAGCAATTTTAGTAAAACTTCTTTAATATCTATCAGTCATTTGAGCAATTCTGGACAGATTGTGCAATAATTGTTGGAAAAAAAAATAGAAAAAGAAATTCTTGCTTATCTATTGTTTTTGGACAGTTGTCTAGCATGATTTGACAAACAGCATATTGAAGACTTTAACAGCTGAGCATAAAAAGCCTGAACTGGAGCCATATACGGAATATTTTTTACTGACGAATTTACACTGTTGTGAGATTCATTAGAAATTCATTAATAACGTTCCTCTCTCTTAACGAACAGTAAACAGTCAGTAGCATCTAGGTGGAAAGATAATAATCGGCTTGGTGAGATGTTTGATCCCTGAAAGGGAGTCTAGGTGATCTGTGCTGTCTTCACAGATGCTGTACAGAGGACACCCCTTGCAGGAAAATCGATTCAGCTCTTGCAGAGGTGTGATGAACCCTGGGGGAAGGAATGGGAATTTCTCTTCCCATCAACTAGGAAGCTAACATAGAAGACTGGCTTAAATAAGAGGCCTGGGTTTCTGGAGTCTATAATTAGGGAAAATAAATCCCGACTATTACTTTTAGCATAGTTCAGCCATTCCTTTGCAAAACCTGCACCAACGGCTTAGCCTTTCTTAAAGGTAATCAGAGCTTTTTCATAAAGCTTTTGACATGTGCAATGCCAGATCTCTCTCCAATAGACTCTTGATATATGTTTCTGCATTATATATGTCTCTGCATTAGGCCTACTATCTTGCATACATATTTTCTGAAGCAAACTTGTCTTGCTTAAATTGGATATTAATACACTCCTAAATAGAAAAGAATCCTATTTAGGTTCATCTTCTAGTAAGGAGTCATTTTTGTGTTACTTATCTCTTGATTGTCTCTTTCTAGACAAACGTTGACTTTCATACAACTTGGAGGGCCATAATAATCTCTGAGGCTTCTGCTTCTCTTTCAAATCTGGTTGAAACTGGTTAGTGGATACAAAAGTTCTTGATGAAAAGTGACAGATGGATGAACAGATGATTAAGCAGACAGATAGACAGCAGGAACTCATAAGACTCATTTCATTAGGAAACTGGACTGAAAACAGAAGTGGCAGTGGGTGGAAGTACTTGGATGATGTTCATATAATGGTCATCAATTAAAATTGCCATTTTTTTGCAGCAGATTCAAAGAATATAGGCAATGTCTCTAGTGGAAAAGGAAAAGCCAAAGACACAGTGCTGAGATTTTTTTTTCAGCTTCTTGTTTGGTCAGAATATTACATTTTTATAGTTTGGACTATATTTTAAATCTTTAAAGCCAAATTCAACTTGGACAGCCCTGGCAATTTCAATGGAGGATTAATGTGTGTCATTAAGCAAAGAAATATGGTCTAGTACTTTTCAATAGCAACAAATGCTTGCAAAGGCACTTCTCTAATCACCATATTTTTGGCTTACTGCAAAGCCATTGGACTGATCCTTTCCTAAATATATGGAATGTACATGCAGGAAAGCTGAGGGTGAATTGCTGTGATTTGAGATGCTTGCTATATTGCAGCTGAAAAGTGCATTCTTGCTGCTAACTCTTTTCCATTCAAGCTGATTCAGCAGAAAACTGGCCCACTAAAAAGAAAGAGGCAGGGGGTATTTACTTATTGGCAAACTGATTCAAAGTCAGTGTGTGGTCTGACTGTCAGTTATTCTGTGGAGAGGAATGGGGTTTGTGTAGACAGAGAGGAAGGCAGGAATGCACTTTCAAGCAAGTGAAGTACATTATTAATCTGTACTCAAACAGGTTCCCCTAAAAGAGAAGCACAAGGTGAAAAAGAGCTGGAAAAAGCTGGGTAATTCCTCATTAGATTGGTCTTAACAGAAAACTCCAGTTTGTCATGGACAAGTGACTCCTTTGAAATACAGTGGCTTGGCAAATGTTGAGGGCATGGTATTTTCTGTGTAAGAACGTATAGAAGTAAGGGCCCTCTTTCAACTGTACAAACAAGGACTCTGTGACTCTGCTCCCCCCTGCCTGCCTGCCTGTCTGGAGGGATGTTGCTCTGCCATAGCTGAATCAGCAGCTAACACCAACAGCAATCCTTCCTGTCTCATTTACACATGAAGCAAAGCAGGGCATCATTCCAACACACGAAGTGAAATACTGAGTTGCACACATGCAAGGTACAATTTGTAAAAGCATGCTCTGTGATGCTGCTTTTGGTCCCTTTGAAGTGAGTGGCAGATCTCCCACAAATTTCAACTGCAAAATTGGCCAGTGGTGAAATCTTTAAAAAAATCCATGTTATAAATATTAGAAATACGATAGAACTGGTGTTCCAGCATTAAGATCACCAGATGCAGCATCTGCTCATCCTTTCTCTTTTTCCAGTTCCCAGATTTTTTCACCAGTTGATGCTAGAGGCTGAAAATCTTTGCCTTCTCAGCAATCATGAAAGTGCTTGAAAATTTATCAATGTCCTTTTTATAACATCCTCAAACTACTTATAATCATCTCCAAAGAAGTGTTCTTTGGAATAGTATCAGAAGGTCAATTTATTCCACTGAAACACCTATTACTATAAAGAGAGAGAAAAAACAACAACAACAGAAAAAAAAGAATGAGCCAACAGCACCAGCGCAGCCCTGGAAAATATGAAGTCATCAGTAGAGTTCAGCCAGAACAGACTCCCATTAAACTCTGTTTAAGAGCCAAGTTCCGCCCTGAGATATGTGTTAGCTGCAGTTTATGTTCGGGGGGAGCTGTGCTGTACTTCAGAGCAAGGCTCAGTCAGAAGTGTGTATCCACTACAAATCAAAGAGCCCACATCCCTTTTGTATTGTTTCCACTGTATAGATGGAACAGAATTCTTAAAGAGGTAAATAAAACAGTCCCAAGTTTCACAATGCCTTTCAATTTTGATTCTCTCCTATCCTTTTGATCCTCAGACCTGAATGACTCTTTCTGCATCCACCAAGTTAACCTCCTGGTCCTTGGTATTTGGGCAGGGTGGGGTGATGCCTCGTTCCCTGATACAAGCCGTGCCTTCAGCAGCGCTGATCTCCCAGGATTGAATTCCTTCAATTACAAGGTAAAAGAGCTCATTCAAGGAGAGGGAAGAGGGGGAGGTGAGGCTCAATTCTGCCAAGCTTTGAGCAAGAAGTTCAAGTGTTTCATAGCAGAAACTCTGGTAAGTGCAAAGGCTTTTGTAACCCAGCACACCTCTATAAACACTGAAATACTAATTCAGGTTCAAGAATTTGCTGTGTTTCAGACCTCCTAGATGGCTGTCCTTTACTTTCCATCAGATGACTAACAGGGAAAACGGCCCATCAGCTCTGTGCTTCTCACAACACGTTCATGGCCAGAGCTGTAAAAGCATTTAAGGTCTGATTAAGTGAGAAAGCTCAGTGCCATCATGATCAAACTGATCTTGGCAACCACTTTTCCTGGATGCTTTAACAGAGGTGATGGTGTCCTTGGGAAAGAAGTTCTCCTTTTCTTAATACTGGTGTTTAAGATAACCAGCTGGAGAGAGCCATGGGAAACACAGGCAGGTCTGGTAAAACCACAATGTTGCTTCATCATGCGATGTCAATGAAGGGATGTGAAAAATTTTACCAAGTCCTATTAGCTAGAAGGTAGATAAGAAATATCCCAACAAGGATGGGGAACAGGAAAGACAGAGAAGTTTGCCCTGAGAATCTGAAGAGATTATATGACCCTCAGCCACAGTTTCGTGCCGTATCTTTGCACTGATTTTGCATTTCTTTCTACATCTCCCCTCCAACCAGAGTTATGTATAGTGTGAGGGAGAAGATGTACATATCCTTTTAGGGATAAGAGATGCTTTTGCCCATAGATAACAAGCTGCTACCTCAATATGGCACACAGCATAAGCACAATTGTTTACTAAGCTGGACATCAGCATGTATCTGTATCTCCATGGCAGACTTCCTTCAGCCTCTCACAAGCCCTGAATCTTGCTGTGTGCATGAACAGGAGGTTACATCCCTTAGGGTCTGAGAGCTTCTTCTCAGTTGTTACCTTGAAGGAAATCGTTTAGGTAGAAAACAACACTTATTCGATTTTCCAATTTCTCATCCAGTGAGGAAAATACACCCCTCTCTCGGGAAGAAATGATAGACGCAATCTTTAATCACAGGACATTTACTGCCCCTCCCCCAGTGACTGCAATTTCATACCTGACAAAAATAGGCTCTGAGGCCTCCAAAGGGAATAGCTTGTATTTCCTCCCCTGGCCACTTCCACCAGCTGCTGGGGTCCTATGTGAGCTGCATCATGTTTGGAAGGGAGGGAGATCTTCCCAGTGCTTGAGGATCACATCACTTAAGAACAGAACAGAGGGAGCAGGGAGGTGGAAGCCTTGCTCCTCCCTCTGCTTTGCTGCTGGCCCCTGGAGAACACAGGACACAGGATATTCTTCCTGCCTGGGGAGGACTCAGAACAGCTGGGAGCAAAGACATGACGTTTTCCTTAAAGGAAGTGCAAGTCGTGAAGGGGGTAAATTCCACTATTTTATGCTGCATTTCATCGTAAAATTGTGTCAAACTGTTGTTCATGTCCTGCTCCTGCTTTTTTCTGTCAGTGCTTAAAGCCGAGCCTGACTTATTAGGAAATGACACTTTTAAAACTGTTTCACCATCTCTGTCACCCCATTGTTGCTCCATGAACCTTCTGACACGACTCAAATGCAGATAAGATGAAAGGATTCATTCATCCCAAGCGAAGGCAAAGAGCAATGGTAATGCAAGAGAAGGGCTTGGCTTGTGCTCTGCTTCCAGCTCATGGTTATGTCCCCAGGATGCAGACATTAAGCATCTTGCACAGAATGTGGGAGGAGGAAGAAAAGTTTTTGTCTGAGATTCATGAATTTTAATGGCTTCCAGAAGGGGAAATCTTTTACTAAGGAGCAAAAGCAAAGTTCAGAAAAATGCAAAAGCATTTATCTCCCTGGTTGCATTCCTGCCTGCCAAAAGTGGGAGGGTTAGTTTACTCCTCTTTGGTAAAAAGGGTCCTAGAGGAAGAATGAACTTAGGAGCCACAAACATCTACATGTGCAAAGAACTTAGATCAACAGGAAATATTCTTTGGTGGGATCATACAGGATCTGTCTATCTTTATTTGTTCCCCACTACTACATGCCTACACTTCTGCTTCCCACAGGAACTCTGACTTACCACTGATAAATCATTTTGCCTTCACTGAAATTTGTAATGATAGTAGAAACTGCATTTTAAGCACTTTCACTAGCTGTAATGGATGGCATTTTTGTATGATCACAGAATCATTGAGGTTGGAAAAGGCCTCTAAGATCATCTAGTCCAATCGTCCACCTACTCACCAATATCACCTGCCAAACTATGTCACTAATTTTGTATCTTTTACCTGGGTGAAACTTACTTGCCAAAAAAGAAATCTCTTGCCTGCAGAGAATTACACCAGCCTCAGAAGCAGCACTCTCTCCAAGCACAGATTTTCCAGGTTCTGCATAAATCTATGTCCTTATTTCTGTGAATGATTTACAAGATCAGAAATGTGTCTGAAAGAAAATCTAGAGCTGGTTGGTGACCCTGGATTTTATGATCTTCCATGTGTGTATGCATGTGCATACAGCATCCCTTATTTTTGCACTTTGTCATATATTGTGCTGGAAAGTTAGCTTTGACAAGTTGAAAAGTATAAGGATTAGAGCAATCATGTTTACATGTATTACCACCTGCTACTTCTCTTCTTCTATGGTGCTTAAATGTTCAGGCAGAAGGCTTTGAAACACGCTACATGTAATGCACTTAAGAACTCTGCTGGAATTCCAGTTTGGTTTGATCTCCACTGTCTAAAGACTATCTCATAGAATATAAATGAACATATTTAGGGGAAATTTATTTTCAAGGAGAAAACCCTTAAGTCCTTCCAACTTGATATGCTTCACTAGTTGATGTCATTTCTAAGGGTTTTTTTTGCGTTTTATCTTCATGTTTCAGGAGGCCTCCATCTCTTCCAGAATGAGCAACATAATGAGGGAAGACCTGCCCATGAAGATTAATCATATCTTCCCATGGAAGATGGATGTGTTCAAGCATCCCTTGTTGGGCACTGATGTGGCAAGCAATTCTTTGGTGATTTTTGTTTACAAAGTAGATAGAATAAGAGATTAATTTTTATTTACAGCTAAACAAAGCAAAATAAAAATGTTGTATTTTATCAAGAAAGAATGGGAAGAATGTGAGGGAAAAGATGGTAAGAACTGCTAGTGATACGATTAGGAAGGAGACATTGACTAGAGAGCTGGAAATAGAGGAAAAATTTGGCTATGTCAGGCTATGATCAAACCAGCAACTTTATGAAGGCTTTGCAAGCTCATCTTTCCCATCTCACCACATGAAGCCACCATGCACGACTGCCATTTGGAATTGGATTTCTTTAAGATCTATAATCTACAGCCCTAAAGCTAACCGCTGCTTGAGTTCTAACCATGGAGGAGAAGTCACCTCTCACTGGGAATGGGAAAAACATCAAAGGTAATCAACAAGGTTTCATTTGAATTGGTCCCTTTCCATTAGGAGATAAAAATCTGCAAAGGAGCAACCTACAGATCATCCTTTTTCTCCCTGACTTTGTGCTGTTGTATCTGGACTTGCTGGTGTTGGCATGCTGATGTTAGCAGAAGACATTCACTCCACTCTTCTCCATGACTACTGCAGGAGTGGTATGAATGACAGGAAACATGGCCAGGAATGCAAAGCATCCTTCATTTTGAAAAAAAATTTGAAAGTTTTCAAGAGATTTTGAAAAAGAACAAGAAAGCTATGAGTTCTTCTTTTTGTAAAGCAAAGAGGAAGCAGGAACAGAATCATGGCACTGAACGGCAGTTTTGTTTTCTGGTCTGTTCTGCTCAATGCTTTATGCAGGTTTTTCTGCAGACTAATCCTGTGCACATCCCCCTGTTTCCACCAAGGGCTTAATTGCTATTAGTTACTGATAGTACAGCCTGGCTTAAAATAGAAATAAATCCCACTGTGTTCAGTGAGGGAAAACTGGATCTTTGTAGAACAGACACTCCCAAAATTGAAGTCTGCTGATGTTATTATGGACATTGAAGGGAGACAGACAATAATAAACTCTCCCAACTGTGGGATCTAGGATGTAAAAAACAAGTCCCAGGTTCTAAATGAAAATTCCTATGACAGGAAAGATCTGGAGGCAGGAAGATAGTTTCACAGCAAGCTGTGGAGATGGGAGAGCAAAGAGAAACCAATGGAGAAAAGGGTTGGTGATGGAAGAGGGGACAACTCCCGAAGGAAACACGGCCTCAGCGCATTGCTTGACAAATGAAGATTTATGTCTTCCTTGCCTGCGCTTTCTTCCTTCCCACTGCTGGGACTGTGGAACATCCTTGAAAGAAGCAAGGAAATTATGTTTAGTAACTGGACTGTCTCTCCTTTGCTGAGATATGAGCCCTTACCTGTAGGCTGAGAAAGAGACCAGCATGAAGGTGGGGAAGAGGGGGGGTAAGAGGGGAAGAGGATATCTGAACTAGACAACCTGAGAAGGCAGCTGTGAGAGAAAGATAACAAGGAGAGTCTGGTCCGCTCTCTGTGAGCATCCTTGCATAAAGATACACCAAGAATCTTAATTTTCTGCTCCCTGTACTGTTCATCAGAAGGACTGTGCTCATGACACTGGAATGAACTGTCATATAGTTAGAAGGACAATCTCTGCTGGATTACAAATTCTGCTTATATAAGGACTTCTTTAAAGTTTCAGGAAATAATAGCCTCAACTGAAAATGTGATTTTGTAATAAACTAGTAAATTTCTAGCTCTAATATGCATTAAGTAAACCTTCAAAATTGAATTCAGCAATATATACACATAGATCTCAGAATATAGAAATGAAATATAAAAATAGTATAATTTTGAAGTCAATTGAGAATTTTTGAAAAGTTCCCCAAATATTCTGAATTCAAGGATGACATTTTCACACTAATTCTCCTTAATCCATTAGAAATACTTTTCTCTCTGCTTTTCAAACGTGAAGTTCTTTAATAACTGGTGTTAAGTGATTTCTGAATTATTTGCTTAACCTATCAGTTATCTGGTTTAATTAAAGCTGGCCATCAGCACCTGTTTTTTTCATCCTTTATTAAGTGATTGAAATATCCAATTAAGAGATGAGAAGCACCTTGTTTTCAGGTTAACAGATGTTTTTTCAAAGAAAGCAAGGTGGGTCTTTTTGTTGTTTTATAGAGAGAATAAATGTTTATTACACAGAGGCATGAAGTCAATCTGAAACAAAATGTGTGACGTCTGTTCCAGTATAAATTCATTTGTCTCATAATATTTTGAGATAGACACAGAAATACAGAATGCAATTTAATTGATTTCCTCTAGATTTTTGCTTATGGAGACATGAGTCTTGCACTGGTGTACAAGATAAAGCAAATGCTGTGATGCCTAAATTCAAAATATGGAGTGATTCAGTGTCAACACCTTTGTGAGCTGACAGGCTGTATAAATAGTCAGCAGAGAGAGAGTTGAATCTGGTGTCTACAAGAAAGAGTTTGAATAAGGCTGCTTCACTGATGCTTTACTGTATCACACAAAAAGGATTTTTAAAAATATTTTCCAACTTTTTATATATAGCCTAAACCTCTTTCTTGCTTTCTTCCTCATTGTTGAGTTTATGCCTCTGCCAAGACTTTAAAAATCTAGTCATTTTTCTGCTGCTTTTGGAGGTGTCTTTCATATAAAAAGGAAAACATAAGCTTGTGGGTGTTGGTCTGTGAATGGAGATGCAGTTAGGGAAATAAACCTCTCCATACCCATAAGTCTGATTAGTGAAAAAATGCATAAATACTGAAGAGGGGTGTCTGTACATAAGTAAGTGTAAGCCTGCACACAGATGTAAACTTCTTATATGCATACACTGAGTGTATGATATATGTGTCTGTATAAAAAGAATTCAAATCCATTTTGCAGGTTTGCTGTTGCTAAAACAGTGTGTCTTTCCAAATCTAAACACCTGCACATACATAAAGGCTTGATGTTTGATTATGCTGAGCTATAAGCTTTTTACACATGCTCTTTGTAATGTGGACTGCCTCCTCAAAGTAGATATTTTAAACATGCAGTCCCCAGGAAAATAGGAATATATCACTCACGATAACATGAAACTGTCACAGGGTGTGTTCAAAAGCACCCCTGCAACTTACTGATAAAAAGCTTAACTCCGTTTCAGGGCTTATCTGAAGAAGAAAGAGGTAGACCCTCATGAAATAACTGAATTTTTTTCAAGGATGGAAAAAGAGAAAGAAAGGGAAGGTGCAGAAGAACAAATGCAGCAGAACAATTTTAACCCACTGAGATTTTCAGTAAAGTTTTCTGCTTCATCAGGAAGAATCCTGCAGTGAAACATATGTCAGAAGAGAAGCAGATATGAGAAAGTGGTCTTCTTTGCAGATGAGAAGATTAATTAAGAGAGAAATCACTTAGCCAGATGTCTCATTGGTGAAACTATACGTGCAAGGTACATCTGCAACGAGAGATCAGCAGAGCAAAGACAGTGCATTTGACTTCTTTGCTAACATTAGAGAGGAGACTAGTGTGAATTAGATCATGCTGACCCTTGGAGAAATTGAGGAGCATGGATCTGATTTCAGCTACAAATTACGAGGTACATGCCTGTTATCATGCTGCATGATCGTTGCTTGATATAGTTGAGTTATGCGTTAGAAATAAATTATGCAGAGAAAACAGTCCTTTTCTCTATTTGCTTATAACTTGCTGGCAGACCCAGAATGAATGCCACTCTTATTCTTTCACAGAGCAGTTTTACAGAATGCTCTGCAGCCGGTGGATTTCTCAGGAACTCATTACTGGGGTAACTGTCAAATTCATTTGACTTAGGAACTGAAGTCTTTCAGAAATAAGTTTAAAGCATGGTCTGTGTGCTGCCCAAGTACCTGCTCGGCTATGGTGTTCAGGTACCTTTGTCACTGCAGTATTGTGTTGACCCCAATTTTTCGTGCATTTCTTATTACAACTCAAATGTGAAGCAAAAAAAAAAAAACCAAAAAACAAAAACCAAAAAAACAAAAAACAACAAATTCCTCCCCCATAAAACAAATCAAACTGAAAAACCCATCACTACAAAACAACAAAGATCCCCTTTGTGGCAAGCACTGTATTGTGTAGAACTATGGATTCCTAAAATAGTTTAGGTTTGAAGGGACCTTTTAGATCATCCAGTTCCAACCCCACTGTCATGGATAAGGTTGCCACAAAATAATTTTGCCAGTTGCTAAATGACTTCTAAGCTGCATCTTTTTTCCAAGCGTGTACTAGAAAATTATAGAGTAGGAAGCAGAAAGCTGTTGCACACTGGATCTGTTGGGATCTGTTCTTTTTTCTGTCTCCTATCTGTTATCAGTGACTTTCCATACCCAAGACTAGCCAGGGAAAGCAGTCTTTTTTCTACTACCTGTAAAATCTCTATGTAGTCTACCAGCTTTTTGGGGAAAGAGTGACTGCACAGCACCTCACACAATCAGATCTCTCTGTTGGCTTGAATTTCTCTATGCTATAGGAATACTAATCCCTCCTCAACAATAGAGACAGGCACTCTGCAGAGCAGACACACAAACAGACTTTCATTAGAGAATGCAGTCCCCAAAGCCTGTTTTACAAAAGGCTCTGCTGATTGGACTCAGTCATTTGAACAGTGATGGGTACAGCGTATGTTCCACAAGAACCTCGAAAGAAAGGTGCAGCAGTATCAGCAATGAGATGCAGACACGGCACAATTCTGTGTTAGTAATAGGCTTAAACACAAAAAGCCAAAGCTGAATCTTTAACACCTATTGTGTGAACTGTTGGTTGGAAAATTTCACCATTTTTAATTTTTATTTTGTGAGAAGCAGATCTCAGAATTGCTGGAAAGTCCATATTTTATAAAAGCAAGCTTCTATCTCAATGGACATCTGTCCTCTGACCCAGTTTAGCAATTCACCAGCACTTCTGCTATTAATTACTGAAATTTCAGGTGTGTTCTGAGCCTTCCAATTTGCAGACTTTCACATCCCCATCTCAGGCACTGAGATGTTGAGGAGAAACCCTGGAGTATAAAGCCAAGTTTTCCAATTCATATGCACAGTAGTGGAAGACAAATATACTGACAGAGGCATTCAATTTACATAAATGCTTTGTGGCACACATTTTGAGCCTTCTGTGCTAAAAATGGGAGGTTATTATAATCTACAGGTTTCCTCACTTATAAGTACTCACAGATTTACCAGTGAAGACCAGTGTTTTTGTAATCAGTAGCCCCTATTTTTTGTTTGTTAGTTACTGTCACAGGCAAGTGATTGAGGCTGATGAAATTAGATCTGCCTCCAAAGCAGTGAACAGTGCAGTTTAAAGGCTAAAAGACTATTTGAGCTTTCCACATGCCACATGTGAAAGTACTGGTATTACTCCAGGAACATTCAAAGGACCACTTTACAGCCCTTGAGATTCAGTCTTGCCTTCTCTGATCACCTTCTCTGTTGGGATAGACATCTTTCAACCCCAGCAATGGCTTTGCATAGCTCACTGACTCTCCAGACTGCACTTTCTACCCAGCAATGCTGGCTTATGTGAATACTTCACCTCATGTTGCTCACTGACTCAGAACTGAGTCACTGCAGTCCAACAGGAAGAAGGCAAAAGCTGCAGTTAGAGTAGAGATTGCCCAACTTGCGGAATTCTTCCAATTTTGTAATAAGTCGGGCAGTTACTTCCTGTGCATCTGAGCATAGTTTGGAAGAAGCAAATATGTCACTAGATGGTGATATACTTAGAAATTATGTGTTTCAAAGTCGGGAAGTTTACATCTCTTTAGTGAGGCTAGTCAATAAAAATGACAGTAATGGTATGAAAAAAAAAGAAGAAAGAAAATGGACATACATTCAGAGCACAATATTGTACTGAATCCAAGCCAATGGATTTGAGGTCCCAGCTCCATTTTTGGCTTTGTTATCAGACTTCTTTCCTCAGGTATTCCTGGATTCTAGCTACATGCAAATGTCCGTTACAGAAGAATGATGGAGTAAATATTTTACACACTGCCTAACATCAGCAGGCTGAACTACTGGCTCACCCAACTCTCCACTGAGTATACAGAGACCCCCCTGAGAGCGATGGGATACTGGAGCCAGGCATGGCTCCCTGACATTATACGGTATGGCACCTCCATTCAGAAGCAGAATATGTTTGCTGTCTTTGCAGAGGTGAACGGTTTAAATCTGAAACAGAAGTCTGCTCCCACCTGGATTGGTAGGATCATACTGTACTTATAGAATTAATAAAAATCCCTTATCAGCTGCAAGTGAACACAAGGAGATAAGCAAAGAACACAAGCAATTAGGTAACTTAACCCTGCTTAATTTACATCAGTAGGTAGCTGCTCTGCAGTCTCATCTGCAGGTACCTAGGAATAATTAATATAGTCAGTAATAATTAATTCATTCAGTCTAATCAAAGGATTTGGTGATTCTTTATACATTTTCACACCCATTTCAAAGATTTTCACTATAGTTCTGAAGAAAATGTGTTTTCCCAAATACTCTGCCTTTCTGGTAAACATCTGCCATCCGTACTGTACTGCTCCTGGTAGTACACCAGCCTTTTGATGTCTTGTAACTTACAAAAATTACTGGAATTTTACTAACAAATAAGACCTTCGTCTCCAGACTTAACTCCCCAAACTTCAACCATTATACAAATAATGCCCTGGTTTTACCAGAGTATGTACAGTACCAGAGTATGTTACAGAATTATCTTTAATTTTATTCTTTCTCTGTCATTTGATCCAGGTAATTAAAAAATAAACAGATAAACAAAACAAAAAACACCAAAAACAATAAACTGAGGGACACAAAGTGAAATAAGATACATTCTGTCTGAATCAGTGACAGAAAATATGACGGAAGTAAAGAATAGAGTCTTTTTTTTATTTTTCAGGCTGAATTCTTATTCTAGCTAGATTGGAAACCACTTATTTGGTGTTTTGAACTGGCCCTTGGCTTGTCAGCTGGCCAAGTCTGTAACTAGAGATGGTAATTTGGGTCTGGACCCTTGGAGATACTGCACAAGGAGCAAAATGAACCTCACTGAGTCACTACCACCCTCCTGCACATGTATTGAGAGCACCAATGGAACTCATTTATTCAAGCTTTTGTAAACTCAATCTCTCAGAATCCTGAATTAGCCTGCCTGTTGCTTTCCTATCTATAATAGAAAACAAACAGTAACAGAAACAATAGTAAACAAGTCATTATCTCCTAAACTGCTGAATAATGTAGAATAACGTATAATATAAACCTATCATCTAATCTTTAGAGTTTGTTGGAACTTGCAAAAAGGAATAAAGGGTAAACAGAAATTGCTGCCTGGGATTCCAGAGCTACTGCTCGCTGTGCTGTTTCTGCTGGATCAGCCTGTCCCATTCAAAGCTCAGGAAGCACCGCTGCCATTAGCCTCCATGCAGACCAAATACTCTGACAGCATAGCCCAAATTTCCAGCAGCTCTCAGCAATCCTGTCTGTACATTTTGTCTTCATTACTGATACCATGGAACGATAAACAATTCTGGTATTGGTAGTTTGTTTATCAAAAATATTACAAAATTACTGCCTCAAATTAAAACAGGAAAGATTATACCAAAATCATGAAGGAAAGGGTTGCTTCCTGCTGTTTCAGCGGTGAAAACTTTCCTTAGTTTATCAGACCAGAATCCATCCCCTTCTCTTCCACTTTCTTTTTTTATGCTAACCCAAAAGGAATGCAGGCATGCTGCCGTTAAGCATCTGTGTTCACTTGACTGTTCAGGCCAAACTCTCTTTCCAAGTTCACTAAAATATGCAGAGTTATGCCAGCAGAGAACTTGCCCTCCTGTACCCTCCCTTGCTGAGAAGCGAACTTGCTTGTCCTTAAGCCCACGTTTCTACATTTCCAGAGCAGAAACACATTGTGACTTTAAATATAGACAGTCCGTTTGTGGCTTTGCGTCTCATGTTACACGCAGACAGCCTGGGACTCTAAACAGAAGTTGGGCAGCACCATTAATAGTTTAGAAAAGCATCAGGAAGCTTTCGAAATGCTCTATATTTTCATTCCTGGAGGTGGAGTAGGGAGGGAAAAACATTTAAATTTTCTTAAACCAGGGTTTAGACGGAAACATTACTGAGTTTGCTTGGTTCTATTCAGGAGCTGGAGTCTGCAGAGCCGTTTCAGTTCTTCACACACGCACACACACGCAAAGAATTAAAAAGGAAAACAGTTTCATCGCAACTTTTCTCCTTCAGGATGAGTCTCAGGCATTCTTTTTTTTTTTTTTTTTCTTTTTCCCTTTCACATGAAACACATTTGACAATCCTTTCCTTAAGCGTCAGATTGGTAAACCCACTCTTACTGCAAGGAAGGGGGATAAGGGTACTCACGTGGTTGAGATGTCGTATTGTTTTGGTAACTCATAATTTACGCCTTTGAAAAATGCCTTATTTGTGTTGACAGCCTCTCTTCCCTGCTCAGAACCGACGGCGGGATTGAACAGAACAGCTGGAAGAGCCCAGGAAAATGCGGCTCTTGTTCAGGCTCTCCTTTCCTGGCTCCTGACCCCTTTACAACTGGAAAAGGAAACAGCACATGTGTCATTCTCTTTTGCCTGTGTAGCTCACATGAGCGGGGAGGGGCACACATTTGCAGATAGCAGTAACTGTATTCAAGTTTTGCAAGTTGGATGTATTCCATCCTTTTGCTTTTACAAGCCAGCAACCAGTGGAAAGAAAATGCTCTTTACATTCTCAGCCAAATACAGACGCACCTATTAGTTTCACCTCCCAAGCCTTTACTTAAGTGCAAAACTCACTGCCTTGTGAGTCCCCTCAAAAAATGCCCGTCATTAGTAGGTGAGATCAAGATCAGAGCTTCCAATTTTTATTGCCCAGCAGCATCCTTACACTCACAGTCTGATCCTGTCCTTTTAATGGGTGAAAGTTGAGAATGGAGTTTACTGGGTCAGAGGGGTTGCATCTGCATAGAGCGTGAATCTGAACTGCATTCAGAGTGAGGAATAACGTGTGACTGAGACACATGGGTGTCTCCAGTTCTGGCTCTAACACAGGATTCTTGTGGCATCTTGGACAAAGCACTTCATCTCTGCCTCAGCTTGTCATCTGCAGAAAAAAGATGATGTTTTTTTCCTTCTAGTCTCGGTATTTGTATTTTAATCCACAGGTGTGGATTTATAAGCGCTCTTTATAAATAGAATATTTTCATTGGTCTGCATGGGTTGATTATTCCTACTCTGCAGCAAGGTTTTCAGCTTGAACTAGGCTACCAGCTCCCCTGTTTATATTGGTACCACTAGCTATTTCTGTGCTATGGTGCATCCACTATATATGCACATTTTCTATTACTGCACACTGCAGTTACTATAAGTGTGCATATACAGTGAGCAGCATGAGCTGGGACTTCTAGGTCCTACCAAAATACAATTCCTTTATAACACATCTGTCTTAGACAGTATGAAGAGTGGGTGAAGTTTTCGTTTTCCTAGCCTCTGTGAGTCAGGATGAGTTAGCTGCCTGTCTGTGACAGCAAAAACACAGTGCCCATTGGAATGGAAATGGAAAAAAACAGACTCATGAAATTCAGGCTGAGACTCATCCTGTTTTGTAAAATTGTTGTAGGATATTTCTGTGAAATCATCTCAGTAACCTCCTGCAAGAAATCATTGCTGTGGACTTGGTTCATAGCATTTACTTAACAGCTATAAGATGGAAAGACCAGTGACTTATTTACATGCCAAAGCCAAATAACAGCTTGTTTGTGAGCACAGATACAGTAAATGACTTGGGTCAGCACTTTCCACGCTCACTGTAGAGAACTCTGGAACATTCAGTGATAGACGCAACAAAGCGAGGCACAAAACAAAGAGGGAAAGATAACAGTGAAAAAACTCCTGACATTGTTACCTTGGCTTCAACTGGCAAAACTGATTTACACCAAATAGCTTCTGCATGGAAATACTGAAAGGCATGTTACTTCTGTATGTGAAGCACAGTGCGCACAGGTAAAATTACGCCTTTCTGTCCTGGGGCATGAGAAATGTTGTTGTGCAAATTGGCTATGTTTAAGTCCATAGTTATCCAGATCCCTTAATATTTTCTGAACTCCTGATGGAAAGAGTTCTCAGCCATTGTAACTGAGCTGAAAGGACTCCTGCCTTCATTATGTTATTAACAGTGGCTGAAGCGCTTCTTAGACATTTTGTGAAGGGACACTTAAAATTTCAGACACACTACACCTGAGCTACCTTAAACTGAGCGTCATTATCTTCTACTGCTTAACCCCACACATCCATGCAATGTTTCCTTTATCTGTCTTGGTTCTTTTTCAGGCTACTCTTCTATCACTAAAATCACTGGGAAAGAATTGCTGAAGCTTACATAATGAAATTCTGGTAGAACCAAGCCCACATGGTAACATCCCCTTTAATCCCTTTATTTTTTCACTTTTCTTAAGATGTATTTTTTGCGTATTGAATAGACTCAAAATCTCAGGAAATCAGGAAGCCTGGGACCCATTTCCCTAGTCTGTTTCTTGCCCTCAAGTAAGCCATTGAAGAGACCCTCCTTGACCTTTCCCACTCATCATTAATGGGAAATACGTGAGGCTGAAAAAGGAAGTGAGCACGACAGTCCAGCACACTTCCGGAGGAGCTTGAGACCAGGGCAGGAAACAAAGAGCAACCCAGTGGTCTCTGCCTCCCCCAGCCTGCCACTGGGGGACAGGAGAAATCAAATGGATCTAGAGAGAAAGACTGCACTGGAACAAAATATGTGATAAATCATTGCTTTTCAGCTCATCTGAACAGCCTCCTAAACTTTAAAGGTTGCTTCCATCAGAAAAGTCCACCTAAAAGTCAAAAATATGGAAGTAGCACAGAGATACCTGAAAGCATTTTTTAATCCAAAGGCAATGGCACTCACACAGGGTCTACAGATTTGTAGGACAATGTGGGGATGCTGGGAAGTGTGTTAGCTGTGTGGCCTTAATTACCTGTTCTTCTGTGGCCATCACAACCCCATTAACCTATAGAAGTATTTGTTTCCTGTTCTGGTGAATACTTTTGTATCTCCAACCTTTGAAAGCTGAGAACATTTTTCTAAGCAAAGAAACAAAAAATCCCTTTTTGTCTCAATAATGCTTTCAAATATAACTGCCCTTTCAGATGGCAGCTCAGAAGAGAGACCTGGTGATAACTGTAACTTCTCCTTCTCTTAAGCAGAGCCATGTAATGAATTCAGAATCAGGCCCATGTGGTTGTTCTCTTTGATACTATCTTGCTCCAAGGTAAATGATATTTTACAGTCGTTCAGGCTTGGCAAGTCCATGTCATGGGCTGCAGCTGTTGCTCCCAACAGGAAGGAAAGGTTTAGGTTGCACTAAAAGGAAAATGAATAAATAAGCTAAAGGAAAATGTATATTTCCAGGAAGCTATGCCTGACTAGGAAATCAAATTAGAAATCCCTGTATTTTTTGGATTTTTGTGACAAAACATAATGCAAAGCTTGTAGCCTCAGACTGCAAAAATCATGGTAAGACTCAAAGAAGCTGATTCAAAAGCTCTTAGTAGTATCCTTTGCTGCCCACTCTGTGCAGCCTTCAAGCCTCAAAGGTGTTTGGATTCCCCGCCAGGACCTTTGAGGAGTGATTATAGAGGCAGCTGAAGTTCTATTCTGTTGTGAGTTCTGGAATTGTCCTGTGCTTGTATTGATGACTGCAATTACATGGCAATGCGTACCAGCAGGCAGTGTGCCGTGACCACCTGTCTACAATGCCATGATGGTGTTGGCTTTCTCTTCACCTCTGCTGGCTACAAACTTCAGTCTGTCATAAACATACTTGGCTGTGTATGGTTGGGATGGATCCCAAAGTATGAAGAGTTATTGCAGGTTAAGAAGAGATAAAGCTACAGCACAGCAGGTGCTAGGCTGTGTCCTGACAAAGGGACACTTCATACAAAAAGTGCTCCAGAAAATAATTTGTCTCTGAGCCCTCTGAAACACCATTTTCTACAAATTATCTTCCTCTCATTTCCAGAAGGAAAAAATATTCTATTTATTTGTTACCACATGCTGTTCCATCTTTTATTTTTTTTTTTTTTGTATGTAAATAAATATTTTCTCAGGAGAACCTCCAATATCCATACAATACAAATCCTCAAAACAAGCCATCATTCTTTGTAGGACAGTCAGTGAAACAGATATATAAGAAGACTCTGTGCCTTCTCTTTTGCACGATGCTTGGCTTTCCTTTAACAGTAGTTAGTTTAATTTTATAATGAAGGTAAAATGGGTAAGGCCAAGAGCTCAATGGACAAAGAACCACAAACACTCTGTCACTGTGTAGAATATTTTCATATCCAAAGATCAAACAGATTGCCTTAAAGCAACTGATTTCTGCTCCTCTCGAATCTAATACATGATATCACTGAAACACGTATCACTGTACTTGTACTCTAGACCAAACAACAGGATGCTGACATGCTGTTTGATAGTGCACGTTCCAAACAGCAGAAACACAAGCTAGGTGGATGTGGTGGAGGTACTTCCTAATATCAGCTCTTGCTGAGCTCAGGAAATCTGAAAGCAGGCTTTGGTGCTTGAATTTCTCATAACAAAAGAACTAAAGATAAATATTATAAAGGTAATTATGCTCAATTTTAAAACAAACAAGATGGAAAGCTTTCTCAAACAACACAGAATTAATGAGTGGAAATCATCATTGCTAGGAGTTTAATTAAATCTTCAGTTTGCAAACTGCCTTTCCTGTTTACGTAATTGGAACTATATTATCTGTAGCACAATTTCAATAAGATATTTTCTTTCTGGGACTCTAAAATTGCAGATCTCCAAAATGTCTGGAAAATGGAAAGTTAAGAGTCTTGATACCTCTGGAGGCTGATGTGTTTTATTACCCAAGCTCTAAGTTATGCTCTCACTGCTAGTTAAGTGCACATCAAGATCCTCTCAGAAGTTGGTTGTCCATCATCTTTGCTGTCTTTGTGTAATATGAGATATGGGTGAAAATCTCTTGAACTTTAGCAAGGGTTTCACCTTCTTTAATCTTTCTATTCTGGATGGATCAGACATGGGCAGGACAAATCAAATGCTGAGATTTTTCTAAATGTTTTGATCAACACTGTTGATGGGGTACATCCAACAAAGATGTTGGATGAGTGTATGTGCTTTAAGTCCACTTTCTGTGTTATTGCAACACAGGCACAGTCAGATTGGCAGATGACACTTCCTGAAATATAATAACTGAAGTATTTGCTCTCATTTTTAGCTTGCCTGTACTGTCCTCTGTGGAGGAAAGGACACCAATTTAAGATTTTTTTCTTCTACAAATGCAAGATCAAAAAACTCTTTCTTCTCTTCACCACTACTGGTGAATCTGCAGCTCAGTCTCTGTGCAAGATTGCCAGCTATTCAAAGGTACTTATCCTACAAAATAATGCTGTCTTAGAATTTTTATAAGTACACTTTCTTAATAGCTTTGCTAGATATCTTTAACATCTTATTGGTGTTGTAACAGTCTGACTTAGTTTTATTATCAGACTGCTTTCCACAGACTTGGATTAATTATAAAAGCAGAGATATTGCAGCGCAGACTTTAGCGTTCCAATGCATTATCTGAGCACAAAGCTGGCATGTGATAAAAACATAGTTACGCTAAGTGAAATTGCAGCACCATGAGGACGTATGCAAAGACCCTGAGACCCTGTTGCTTAGCATTGCTCCTATCACTTTGCTAAAAATAACTCCACAAAATTCTTTAGCCCAGGGGAACTTCATTTTTCTCACAGCTCATGATTTCATTTTTATTTATTTTTACACAACCTCAAGCGTATATAATCTTTTCCTTTCATTCTGCAACTTGCTTAAGGAAATATAAATATGTTTATGTTTACTAAGTCAAGTTGCTTCCGTTGTTAAGTGATTAATTAAATAACTAGGAGATGTAGTTGACAATCCTAATTGAGTTTAGTAGGATCACACCAGTAGCTCGGGAACAAAGTGCAGATCCAGCTCCTCTCAAGCACCTCTAGGCAGTGTTCCCCACTAATCACTAGTTGGCAGTGTTTACGAATCCATAGGCTCTCACAAATCATTT